>NW_022437054.1:4718535-4740489 GCF_009761245.1 Sapajus apella
GTGGTGGCTCACGCCTGTAATCCAAGCACTTTGGAGGCCAAGGCTGGCGGATCACCTGAGGTCGGGAGTTCAAAACCAGCCTGACCAACATGGTGAAACCCTGTCATAAAAAATAAATAAATGAAAACAGTCTATATCAAGGAACATCATCATGAAATGTACAATACAGGGCATACATAAATTATCCTAACTGCTTCTAGAAAAAAAAGAGGGGGATGTTGCTCTCACAGGCTTGAGAGTCAGGACAGCATTAGTCTCGCACAGGAGCGCTGGAAGCAGGGAAGGAAAGCACTGATGCCGTCAAAATGCTGGGCTAGTTTGTATCCTAGAATTTTATGCCCTCTCATATTTTCAGTCAAGTAGAAGAGGAACATTTTCACACAAGCAAGGACTCCAAATGTTTCCAAGAGTAAATCAAGAAAAAGGAAGATACAGCATTTGGCAAAAATGCGCTCCAATATGGGAAAGTGACAAAGAGAACCCTCAAGATGACAGCTGTCTCTCAGGTTTGGAGAGCCTCCAGTCCAGACTGCAGGAGGACACGGACGGCATCTGCGCTCCTGGAAAACAGCCTGGTGGTTGACAGATCCAATGTAGAAAACGGAAAGGAAAAAAACCCTGTAGGTTCAAAGAAAACAAGCAAATGAAAGAAATAAGGTAAACTGGGCACAGTGGCTCATGCCTGTAATCTCAGCACTTTGGGAGGCCAATGTTGGTGGATCATCTGAGGTCAGAAGTTCGAGACCAACCTGACCAACATGGTGAAACCCCATCTCTACCAAAAATACAAAAAAATTAGCCGGGCATGATGGCTGGCGCCTGTAATCCCAGCTACTTGGGAGGCTAAGGCCGGAGAATCGCTTGAACCTGGGAGGTGGAGGTTGCTGTGAGCTGAGATCGCGCCATTGCACTCCAGCCTGGGGGACAGAGCAAGACACCGTCTAAAAAAAGAAAGAAAGAAAGAAAGACAAAAAAAGAAATAAGGTAAAAAATGCCAAAGGGAAAAAAATTTTGTACAAATAAGAAACTATAATCACAACCTATGATTTGGCTCAAAGACTATGTTAGCGTAGTCAATAATATTTACATTGACAACCGATTTAACTAAAATTTGTGATAGGGCTGGGCACGGTGGCTCATGCCTGTAATGCCAGCACTTTGGGAGGCTGAGGCGGGTGGATCATGAGGTCAGGAGTTCGAGACCAGCCTGGCCAACATAGGGAAACCCTGTCTCTACTAAAAACACAAAAATTAGCTGGGCGTGGTGATGGGCACCTGTAATCCCAGCTACTCAGGAGGCTGAGGCAGGAGAATTGCTTGAACTCCGGAGACGGAGGTTGTGGTGAGCTGAGATCGCTCCACTGCACTCCAGCCTGGTGACAGAGCGAGGCTCAGTATCAAAAAAGAAAAAAAAATTGTGATAGAACTACATAGGGAAAATAGAGTTTGGGGTGGGGAATATAAGAGAATGACCACACTATGAAGTTGATATAAAATATTTAAAATAAGTAAATCAAGAAATATCAATAAATGCCTATAATGGAGATGCTAGAAGAAATAACTTTGAAGCGACAAGAATGGCTGTGTTTGCAGAGCAGGTAATGGCAGGGGATGCACAACGTAGTCATGAGTAGCTGGGACTACAGGCACGCGCCACCATGCCCAACTAATTTTTGTACTTTTTGTAGAGACGGGGTTTCACCTTGTTGACAAGGATAGTCTCGATTTCTTGACCTCGTGATCCACCCACCTCGGCCTCCCAAAGTGCTGGGATTACAGGCGTGAGCCACCGCGCCTGACCGATTTCATGATAGTCTTGAAGAGACATACCCATGTTTACAGGTGCACTATTCACAACAGCCAAGAAGTGAAAATAACCCAAATTTCCATTGACAGATGAGTGGACAAACAAAACGTGGTATATACATGCAATGGAATACTTAAAAGAAATCCTGTCTTCTTGTGCTACACATGGATGAAACTGAAGGACATTATGCTAAGTGAAATAAGCCACTCACAAAAACACAAATACGGCTGGGAATGGTGGCTCACACCTGTAATCTCAGCACTTTAGGAGGCTGAGGCAGGCAGATCACCAGAGGTGGGAATTTGAGACTAGCCTGACCAACAAGGAGAAATCCCGTGTCTACTAAAAATACGAAATTAACCAGGCTTGGTGTCACATGCCTGTAATCCCAGCTAGTCCGGTGCCTGAGGCAAGAGAATCATTTGAAGCCGGGAGGCGATGTTTGCTGTGAGTCAAGATTGCGCCATTGCACTCTAGTCTGGGTAGCAAGAAAGAAACTCCGTCTCAAAATAACCCACAAATACTAGACATCCTTAAGTTAGTCAAAATCAAAGAGAGAAAATGTAGAGACAGAAAGTAGACAGCGTTCATTCAAAGCAAACAAACCAATAAAACTGGTTACTTAACCCTACTTAACCCTGTGCACTTGGTTAAGATGGTAAATGTTATGATTTTTTTTTTTACCACAATTAAATAAAAAAAATTCCATGACAAATCTCTCTCTCTCTCTTTTTTTTTTCTTGGTAAAAACAGGATCTCACTGTGTTGGCCAGGCTGCTCTCAAACTCCTGGTCTCACTAGAGTGAACCTCCCAAAGCACTGGAATTACAAGCATGAGCAGCCGCACCCAGCTGCAATTCTCCTCTTTAAGTCAATGTTTAACACACTTAAACGATTCTGAAGGGTCACATACAATCCACACATAGATCTACAATTCAGAACATGGGAACATGGGGTAAGGTGTAAAGCAGCTTCAGTTGAATATACCTGAGAAGTGATATTTCTGGAATCTTTTAATAAAAGTTCTTTAGCTAGGCAAGTGTCGTGCACCGATCACTAGTTGAGAGGCTGAGGCAGGACAATGACGTGAGCCCAGGAGTCCATGTCTGTAGTAACCTATGCTTGCACTTGTGAATAGCCACTGCACTCCAGGCTGGGCAACATAGCAAGACAACGTCTCTTAAAAAAAATTCCTCTTTCTGCCCATGGACACCACCGAAGAAGCATCCTTAAAGTTTCTCTTCCCCCTGCCATCATGACTAAGTCAGAGTCTCCTGAAGAGCCCAAACAGGCTGAGGAAGCTCTTCATTGGAAGGTTGAGCTTTGAAACAACCGACGAGAGCCTGAGGAGCCATTCTGAGCAATGGGGAAGGCTCAGGGACCATGTGGTAATGACAGAGCCAAACACCGAGCGCTCCAGGGGCTGTGGGTTCGTCACGTATGCCGCTGTGGAGGAGGTGGATAGAGCCATGCGTGCAAGGCCACACAAGGTGGATGGGAGAGCTGTGGAACCAAAGAGAGCTGTCTAAGAAAAGATTCTCGAAGACCAGGTGCCCACTTAACTGTGCAAAAGATATTTGTTGGTGGCATTAAACAAGACACTGAAGAACATCACTTAAGAGATTCTTTTGAACAGAATGAAAAAATTGAAGCAACTGAAATCATGACTGACGGAGGCAGTGGCAGGAAAAGGGGCTTTGCCTTTGTAACCTTTGGCAACCATGACTCCGTGGATAAGAGTGTCACTCAGAAATACCACACTGTGAATGACCATGGCTGAGAAGATAGGAAAGCCCTGTCAAAGCAAGAGATGGCCAGTGCTTCATCCAGCCAGAGGTCGAAGTGGTTCTGGAAACCTTGGTGGTGATCATGGAGGTGGTTCTGGTGGGAATCACAACTCTGGTTGTGGAGGAAACTTCAGTGGTCGTGGTGGCTTTGGTGGCAGCCGTAGTGGTGGTAGATATGGTGGCAGTGGGGATGGCTATAATGGATTTGGTAATGATGGAAGCAGTTTTAGAGGTGGTGGAAGCTACAATGATTTTGGCAATTACAACAATCAGTCTTCAAATTGTGGACCCACGAAGGGAGGAAACTTTTGAGGCAGAAACTCTGGCCCCTGTGGTGGTGGAGGCGAATACTTTGCCAAACCACGAATCCAAGGTGGCTATGGCTGGAGTGCAATGTTTTAGCCTTGGCTCACTGCAACCTCCGCCTTCCGGGTTCAAGTGATTCTCCTGCCTCAGCCTCTCAAGTAGCTAAGACTACGGGCATGTGCCACCACGCCGGGCTGATTTTCATATTTTTAGTAGAGATGGGGTTTCACCAGGTTGGCCAGGCTGGTCTTGAACTCCTGACCTCAGGTGATCCATCCGCCTCGACCTCCCAAAGTGCTGGATTACAGGCGTAAGCCACCGTACCTGGTCAATGTAGATGTTTTTCTTTTTTTGCACTTGCAAAAAAAAAGGTTGGGTTTTTGTTTTGTTTTGTTTTTTTGCCCATTGCAACCTCCGCCTTCTGGATTCAAGTGATTTTCCCACCTCAGCCTCCCAAGTAGATGAGACTACAGACGCATGCCACCATGCCCAGCTACTTTTTGCATTTTTAGTAGAGACGGGGTTTCATCATATTGGCCAGGCTGGTCTCAAACTCCTGAACTCATGATCCACCTGCCTCAGACTCCCAAAGTGTTGGGACCACCGCACCTGCCTAGCCACTTGTTTTTATTGCAGAGAACTTCTCATCTGCTTCTATCATGAATTAACCGTCACAAATCATATGTTCCATTGGTCTTAACAGCTGGTCACAAAAATCATAACAGTTTACATGAGGTGAGACTCTTCAGCTTATAAATACTATTGTGTCCATGATCTCATTTTATATTTGCCACAAACCTGAAAGGTAGTAAATACTGACATCTCATTTTACAGTTGAGAAAACTCAGGGCTGAGAGAGTTGCCTCACACAACTCACATGCCACCTCTGTGCTCTGAACCCAAATCTTCAGATTCCTGTTGATAGCAGCATCATTCACAACAGCCAAAAGGTGGGAGCAACCCAAGTGTCTATCGTTGGATGAATTGTTATACAAAATGTGGTGCATTCATACAATGGGATATATTACACAGCCTTAAAAAAGAAGGAAATTGCCAGGCGCAGTGACTCACACCTGTAATCCCAGCACTTTGGGAGGCCAAGGTGGGCAGCTTGCCTGAGGTCAGTACCAGACTGACCAACATGGGGAAACTCCATCTCTACTGAAAATACAAAAATTAGCCAGGCATGGTGGCAGGTGCCTGTAATCCCAGCTACTTAGGAGTCTGAGGCAGAATTGCTTGAAGCCGGGAGGCAGAGGTTGCAGTGAGCCAAGATCATGCCACACACTGCACTTTAGCCTGGGTAACAGAGCAAGACTCAATAAATAAATGAATAAATAAAATAAAATAAAATAAAAATAAAAAAGAAGGAAATCCCATCGCATGCTACAACATAGATGAACCACCAGGGCATTATGCTGAGTGAAATAAGCCAGTCACAAAAGTACAAATACTGTGTGATTCCACTCATATGCCGTATGTAGAGGAGGTAATTCATAGAGACAGAGCAGAGTGGGAACCAGGAGTTAGTGTTGAACAATAACAGTCGCAGCGCAGGCAGATGAAGGTTCTAGAGGTGGATGATGGCTATGGCCACACAGCGATGTGAACGCTCTCACATGCCACTCAACTGTGTACTAAAAAATGGCTAAGATGCGCGGAGCGCGGTGGCTCACACCTGTAATCCCAACACTTTGGGAGGTCGAGGCAGGTGGATCACCCTGAGATCAGGAGTTCGACACCAGCCTGGCCAACATGGAGAAACCCCATCTTTACTGAAATAAAAACAAAATTAGCCGGGCGTGGTGGCGCACACCTGTAATCCCAGCTACTCGGGAGGCTGAGACAGGAGAATCGCTTGAACCCGAGAGGCGGAGATTGTGATGAGCCGAGGCTGCGCCAGTGCACTACAGCCTGGGCAGCAAGAGCAAAACTCCGTCTCAAAAATAAAATAAAATTTTTAAAAAATGGCTAAAATGGTATTTTATGTTATGTCTTTTTTTACCGCAATTTGAAATAAACAAAGAGAGGCCTTGGGTGTGTGGTCACGTCGCCTGCTCCCCAGCCAGAGTCACCAGGAGCCTTCCGGGGGCGAGATGGGCTGCCAGGAACCCCGGTCCCTGTCGCCCTTTCTGCTGACCGCTAACACGGGGTCGGGGCGGGGGTTCGCCTGTCCTGGCTGCCCCCTGCGCGGCCAGGCCCTTCAGGGGCTGCGAACCGCTAGGTCCTGCCGCAGCGGCGCGGGGCGCACGAGCCTCCCGTCTGGCCGGGCGCTCCAGAGCCTCGCAGGGGACGCCCGGTCTCTTCGCACCCCCTCCGAAGGCACTCGCAGCCAGATCTCCCCTCCTCTTCCTTTGGTCTTGTGAGAACGCAGTTATCCGGAGCCCTCCTAGTCTCTCCCCCGTTTCTCCACCCCCTGCCCCCACCTGGGTTCCCCTCTAACCAGCACCAGGTGCTGAGCCGCACCCTCCAGGGTAGTTCTCACGGTGGATGCCTGGGTGAAGAAAGCCCTTCCCTTTTCTCAACAAGAGAAGCACAAAAGAAGTCAAATCCAAGATGTTATGGTTCAAATTTCAAATCTGCCGCTGAGTTCTATATTCGGCAAAATCCTATTATTATCTGTGTTTATTTTACGAGGCTCTGAGGATCCTGTTAAAGGGCTCCAGCTTCTCCATTCAGTTCTACAAGTGTTTAATGAACACCCAATATATGACTGGCACTATCCAAGAAGAGATGTCTTCTCTCCCTTCCTCTGTTCCTTCGATAAATATATTTTGCGTACCTGCTGTGAGCCGGACACTGCACTGTGTATTGGGGCTACCCGTGAGGAAGGCGGACATGCCTCCTTCTGCCCAGGCCTCAGAAGGGGAAAGCATTCAGGAAATTATAACACAATAGTCTCAAAGGTATAACGAGGAAGTGCAGGAAGCTGCTGCTGGAGCACCCAGGAGAGGATTCCATCCAGGCTGGGGAGGTCATGAAAAGCAGCCCAGGACAAGTGTTACCTACTTGAGACCTACTGACAGGCAGGAGAGGCCAGAGACGGGGCCGGCACACGTGGTGTGGGGGGATGTCACCATATTCCTGGAGCTTCACAGTGCCTGAAAGAGATTTGAGGCTGGAGACACAGGCAGGGCCCAGGTGAAGGGCCCTATGAGTCTTATTAAGGAAACTGGGCAAGGTTAACCAAAGTTGGTTTCTGTTGCTTGCAGCTAAAGAACTCAACCAGACTGAAACAGAATCATAGAATCATGTATCACGAGGCTCACCAGGAACTCCAGACACAAGGTGATTTGGAAACAAGCCTTTGACCAGTTGAGGATTATTGGCCCTCTCTTATAAGTGGGGCGGATCACTCAGATTAGGAAACAGAAGTAACTCTGCAGTGTCACAGTGAGTATGTGATAGAGTGAAAACACCCACACCTCCTGTCTCTCAGGGTGGAGGGGCGCATTCCCCACCACCTCTTTGCTTATCCCATGTGGTTTCTAGTACATGCCTTGAGTTGGGAGGAAATGATATTCAATTTAAGCATGTCAGTTAAACTATTTATTTATTGGAGATGGAGTCTCACTCTCTCTCCCAGACTGGAGTGCAGGGGCGCTATCTGGGCACACTTCAACCTCTGCCTCCCAGGTTCAAGCAATTCTCTTGCCTCAGCCTCTTGAGCAGCTGAGATTACAGGCATGAGCCACTGTGCCCAGTTAATTTTTGTATTTTTAGTAGAGACGTTTCACCATGTTGGCCAGGCTGGTCTTGAACTCCTCAAGTGATCCACCCGCCTTGGCCTCCCAAAGTACTGGGATTACAGGTGTGAGCCACCATGCCTGGCCACACATCAGTTAAAAACAATAAGAGAAGGAAAAAGCTACCTTAACTGGTAAGAGAATGAAGGTGCCAAATAGTATTTCTTCCAGTATTCTGACCAGCTCTTTCAGATTTCTGATTTTTTTTTTAAGGCAGAGTTTCGCTCTTGTCACCCAGGCTGGAGTGCAATGGCACAATCGCAGCTCACTGCAACCTCTGCCTCCCAGGTTCAAGTGATTCTCCTGCCTCAGCCTCCTGAATAACTGGGATTACAGGCATGCACCACTATGCCTGGCTAATTTTGTATTTTTAGTAGAGATGGGGGTTTCACTGTGTTGGTAAGGCTGGTCTTAAACTCCTGACCTCAGGTGATCCGCCTGCCTCGGCCTCCCAAAGTGTTGGGATTACAGGCGTGAGCCACTGCTCCCAGTCTATATTCTTTTTTTAAAACAACCTCCCACGTTAAACATAGTTCTGTTCTTTCTTAACTTCCTGTTTCTTGGAAATAATCCTCTCTTTACTGACTCTTTTCTTTCTTTTTCTTTTCTTTCTTTTTTTTTTTTTTGAGATAGAGTCTTGCTCTGTTGCCCAGGCTGGAGTGCAGTGGCACCATCTCAGCTCACTGCAACCTCTGCCTTCCAAGTTCAAGCAATTCTCCTGCCTCAGTCTCCCGAGTAGCTGGGATTATAGGTGCCCACCATTATGCCCGGCTAATTTTTGTATTTTTAGTAGAGACAGGGTCTTGCCACGTTGACCAAGCTGGTCTCGAACTCCTGACCTCAGGTGATTCGCCTGCCTGGGCCTCCTGCCACTGACTCTGTTCTTCTGTTGAACAAAGCTAAGTTTCCCGGAGCGAGCGCCCTGAGAAGCTAGGGCTCTATGTAGGAATGAACCATCCGGAAAAGGCGGTTCCTTCTAGAAAAGGCTGGGGGTGGGAGCCACCTGGTGGCCAGAGCTGTGCAGACTACAGCTATATAATGAGGCAAGAGCCTTTGGTTTAAAAAGAAACAGGCTGCAGAGCTGAAGTATTTGTCAAAGTAATAAAAACGTTTAAATGAGTCATTTGGTTTATAGCAACTCCTAGGAAACGCTTTTCTAAACAATTTAGTCTGTTTGGTTTCTGTTAGAGCATTGTTCACATAATTGAAAAACTTGCAACTTAGGCTTGAGCAGCAGTTCCCAAAGTGTGGTCTGTGGACTTCAGGGGCACCACGAAGTCCCCCTTTTTCAATTGCATACCTGGGGGATGCTGGACTTTCTCCAACTACCTCAAACAAAACATACTGTGACAGGTCAAACGTGCAAGCAGAAATAAGAATTCCATCATCTGTGACTGGATGCGATGGCTCAGGCATATAATCCCAGCACTTTGGGAGGCTGAGGTGGGCAGATCACTCAAGATCAAGAGTTCAAGACCAGCCTGGCCAACACGGTGAAACCCCATCTCTACTAAAATAAAAAAAATATACAAAAATACAAACAAATTAACTGAGCATGGTGGTGCACATCTGTAAATCCTAGCTACTTGGGAGGCTGAGGCAAGAGAATCGCATGAACCCAGGAGACAGAGGTCACGGTGAGCCCAGATCACACCACTGCACTCCAGCCTTGGTGACAGAGCAAAACAACATCTCAAAAAAAGAAATTCCATTATTGCTATTAAACCAGATATTCAAGAAATTTGCAAAATGTAAACCAATGCTACTGATGACACTAACTTTTATTTTGGGAAATACAGTTATTTTGCATAACACATATTATTTCTGTTAACATGTAGTTGGTTTATAATGGCCATTTTTCGCTGGGCGCAGTGGCTCACGCCTGTAATCCCAGCACTTTGGGAGGCTGAGGTGGGCAGATCACCTGAGGTCAGGAGTTCGAGACCAGCCTGACCAATATGGTGAAACCCCATCTTTAAAAAACAAACAAAAAAAATTAAAAAAAGAAAAAAAAACATAATGGCCATTTTTCCATTTATAAATATTGTTTAATTTTTCTCTATTTTAATTTTTAATATGATAGATAATTTTAATATATAGATATAAATATGATCTTTAATATGATTTTTAATATGATATATGCACTTCCTTTCTGTCCCCTCACTTCACACACATGAATTCGTCTGAGGTCTTTAATAATATAACTTTTTTTTTTAGTTGGAGAATTCACATTTATTGAACAACTGATGTGATACAGCCTGGAATTTCTGAATTCCAAATAAATAAATTTCACTCTTTGAACATTTCATCTTTTACTTTTTAGCACCAACAGACTTGATAACAGCCTGATGCTGATCTGACAATGAGCTGACAACCTTCCCCTACTGGCCCTTCAGTCTGCTTAATAACGAGTCCTTTGCTTCTGTCATTTTCCTGGGGGATGGCCTACTGCCCTCCTTTCTGTACAGTCTGGGCAAACCGACTGGTGATGGCAAGAGTGGTGTCAATGAAGCGGTCTACACAGCTGGAGAGAGAGTTTTCAGTGCAAGAATCTAGGTGATTCCCTGGCTTCTCTACACACTTACCCCAACATAGTTCCATGAAATGATGCACCTGTGCAGTAAACTGCGCCTTCTGCTGTTCGGCAGCCACCAAGGGTTGCAATTCCGCTTCATCGGCTTCACCCAGCTCTGCCATTGTCCGCCTCAGGCTCGGCACCTTCCGACTGGTCCTTAATAATTTTTAAGAGTGTAATGGGATCCTAAGCTCAAAAAGTTCTGGAACCATTGGACTAGAGCAATGTGTCAGCAGGGTGTTCAAAACAGCACAGAATTTGGCATTCCTCTGGAGGAGTTACTGCGTGATGAATTGAATCAGGTTCATTTGCAGTTGTGTTTCCGTCAACCTCTGTATTGAAGGCCCAGTTAACTCTACTTACCTTGTTACTTGTGTAGACACCTTGTACGTACCACTCCAAACCTTTGGACACCCTTAGACGCTTGCTCCACCCTGCTGTCCAGCTGTTACCAGCAGAGACCAGCTGTCTGTGGACCCTGCCAGCACCCCATGGCAGCCCACCTCACAGGACCCCGGTCCCCCACACTTGAGAAACCCAAAGTAAGTTCAGAGAAATAGAAGTCCATGGGGCAAATCTTTGACCAATGAGCTTAGGAACAAGCAGATACGTTTTCCCCTCTCCTGATTGACACAGTCAGTGCTTCCAGAAACAGTCCGAGAAGCCCAGTCAGTTGTGCTAGATGCTCAGTGGTGACCAGCTCCTTAGCCTAAAACTCTAGAACTCTGTAAGTTAAGGCTATGCAGAGTTTACCATTTCACCACATTCTCAGCATCTACAAACTATAAAGTCTTCAAAGAATAGTAGTAGCATTTTCATGACATTTATTTTGTGTCTAATCTGACTCTAAGTCATAAGAATTAAAGGAGCAGC
Source organism: Sapajus apella (assembly GCF_009761245.1). NCBI lineage: Eukaryota > Metazoa > Chordata > Mammalia > Primates > Cebidae > Sapajus > Sapajus apella. Next base: position 4,729,630 of record NW_022437054.1, read on the forward strand.
TTCTAAAATCTCAGTCTCCTAAAAATGAAGCTTTAAGGCCAGGCACTGTGGCTCACGCCTGTAATCCCAGCACCTCGGGAGACTGAGGCAGGTGGAACAGGAGGTCAGGAGATTGAGACCGAGGGAATGTGTTCTCTTTCTGGGTCCACAGGGGACGTAGTTTTGAAGGCAAGAACTTCCCAGCGCCAGGCCCCTCCCATGCCTCTCCATCCTGGAGATTTAACGGTTTCTGTTTAATTTTCGCAGCCACAGGAAAAGATCACAAGTCAATCACTCCAGCTGAAGTTTAAAGAAACACTTTTCATTGGTGGGGGCGGGGGGCGGGGCTTGGAGAAGGTGGGAATTCTTCCCAGGTTAAAAGTCCTTGTCTCAGCCGGGCGTAGTGGCTCACGCCTGTAATCCAAGCACTTTGGAGGCCAAGGCGGGCGGATCACCTGAGGTTGGGAGTTCAAGACCAGCCTCACCAACATGGTTAAACCCTATCTTTATCTTTTAAAAAAATAAAATATATTTTTTAAAAAGTCCTTGTCTCTCTCATCCGGGCGGATTTCCCCTCTGGGGTCCCCTTCCACACTCTCGTGGCAGCCTGTCTTCTCCTCCTGAACTCCATCTCTCTCTGTTCCCTTCCACTCAGTGTGGTAGCTGCTTTCCTCACCTGGATTCCATCTTTCTGGATTCTCTCCGTGTGAGAGGAGCTTTCCTTCTGTTTTCCCCTTCTGGAAACCCTCCCTCAGTGTGAGAGCTGGCCGTTTCTTTCTTTTTCTCCTGTTTCTCTCTTTACCTAAATAAATCACTTTCTGCAAACAGGTTTTGGGTCCGGTATTTATGAGCACTCAGCCGTGGTCCCCTCTCCCATTCTTGAGAGAGCGAGGGACCAACAGCCTGGAGCCCACCGGGGAGAAAGCTGAGCGCTCCCCTGCACCCCAAAACCTGCCAACAAGACCATTCTGGCCAACATAGCGAAACTCCGTCCCTACTAAAAATACAAAAATTAGTTGGGGGTGGTGGCGCATGCCTGTAATCCCAGCTACTCGGGAGGCTGAGGCAGGAGAATTGCTTGAACCAGGGAATCGGAGGTTGCAGTGAGCTGAGATCGCGCCACTGCACTCCAGCCTGGAGACAGAGTGAGAGTCCGTCTCAAAAAAAAAAAAAAAAAAAAAGAAAAAGAAAAAAAAAGAAAATAAAGCTTTAGAGTTGTTTCTTAAAATAACATTATTTTCTATTACCCATTACCATTATTAAAAATGGTAATACTCTGATTCTAGAAAGGTACACTGAAATAGACACTCTCATGTTGTTGATAAAAATTGTTATAACTTTTCTGGAAAACAATTTTTTGTATATTTTTTTGTTTTGTTTTGTTTTTTTGAGATGGAGTCTGCCTCTGTTGCACAGGCTGGAGTACAGTGGTGAGATCTCTGCTCACTGAAACCTCTGCCTTCTGGGTTCAAGCAATTCTCCTGCCTCAACCTCCCAAGCAGCTGGGATTACAGGCACCTGCCACCACGCCTAGCTAAGCTTTTGTATTTTTAGTAGAGATAGGTTTCACCATGTTGATCAGGCTGATCTTGAACTCCTGACCTCAAGCAATCCACCCACCTCGACCCAAAGTACTGGGATTACAGGTGTGAACCACCGCACCCGGCTGGAACACAATTTGGCAACAATTTCTACAGAAACAACTTAAAAGTGGGACAAACATTTATGTACAAAAGTATTTAGCAGATCTAAAAGTAATATTTTTTAAAGCAATTACACGTTCAATAATATGATGATGGTTACAAATATGACTCTATGCCATACTACCATATTTTATGTAATCAATAAAAATTCCATATTCAAAAAGTTTTTAATAAAAAACAAAATTATCACTATATAATGTTAAATAAAGGTGAAAGATACAAACTATGATCTCAATTTTTTTTTTTTTTTTTTTTTGAGATGGTGTTTTGCTCTTATTGCCCATGCTAAAGGGCAGTGGTGCAATCTCGGCTCACCGCAACCTCTGCTTCCTGGGTTCAAGCAATTCTCCTGCCTCAGCCTCCCAAGTAGCTGGAATTACAGGCATGTGCCACCATGCCCAAACTAATTTTGTATTTTTAGTAGAGATAGGGTTTCTCCATGTTGGTTAGGTTGGTCTCAAACTTCCGACTTCAGGTGATCCGCCCGCCTCAGCCTCCCAGAGCGCTGAGGCTACAGGCGTGAACCACTGCACCTGGCAATCACAATTTTTTTGTAGCAAGAAAAAGAAAAAAATACGTATAACAAACGTTTTACATATGGCAAATTGTTAAAAAAAAATGGTGGCCTCTTCTAGGTGGTACAATTGTGGGTGATTTTTTTTTTCCTGTTTTTAAATATCTTCTGTATATTTCCAAATTTTCTACAGTGAAAGTGTTGTATTTTACATCATGATTATAAGAAATTAAAAATGGTGAGGTGCCAGGATTTCGTAGGTCGATTGCAGCTCTTAAATTCCTTAATTAACAGTATGCTTTTAACACTAGGGTTTGTTTTTTTGACTTTCCACTGATAATGACAGAAGAGTATATTACACATTTCCTAATAGCAATGTTATGGCATGTCATTGCCTGAGATTCCTAAATCTTGTGCAGGATTTCAACATTATCTGTAGAACTTAAGTGCAAGATGGTGATCTTTTATGAAGTTCTTGAGTGTTGCCAGCAGACTGAATGTTAAGATGAAATGCGGAAAGAGGATGATAGTCTTACTTGTAAACGTGCATTTCTACATTTAGAGTAGTATAACACATTAGTGCTTCACCATTCAAGAGACATTTAAGTTCTACTACATTATAATAACACTCTTAACAGTTTCCCTTTTTTTTTTTTTTTTAAGAGGCGGGGTTTCACCGTGTTGGCCAGGATGGTCTGGATCTCTTGACCTCGTGCTGGGATTACAGGAGTGAGCCATCACGCCTGGCCTAACAGTTTCCTTAAGACAAGGAGATGGCTGGGCGCGGTGGCTCACGCCTGTAATCCTAGCACTTTGGGAGGCCGAGGTGGGTGGATCACCTGAGGTCAGGAGTTCAAGACCAGCCTGGCCATCATGGTGAAACCCCATCTTTAAAAAAATAATAATAAATAAATAAAAATAAAGAAAAAAGACAAGGAGATAAGCCCAGTTATTGCTAAGCAAGAATCTGCTTAAATAGTAAACAAACAGGTATAAACAAGTGTGTCTTTGAGTGTGTGAGCACATGCCTGTCACTCCCAAATTTTTTTCCTTTGTTCCCAGCTGCAGAGAAGGTAAACAGAAATAGGGAATAGGGAGTCTCAGCTGCTGGCTTCCAGCGTGCTCAAGCAAAGGGGTAGGAGGTCATCCCCTAGCTTGCCAGGGACTTTCTGGGATTTGTCTGGCCCTGGGTTGGGTGCCCTAGTTGGCCTGCGACAGATCTGTCTCCCAGGCAGGCGGCAGATCAGGCGCTCCTGTCTTTGAGCCTCTGTGAAGGGAACTAGCAGGTGGCTCCTCAGAGGGGCTCTTGCTCACATCAAAGCTGGACAGCCAGCCCCTGGCGGGCCACAGATTCAAAGACTCCCTCTGCCCCACATCCTTGACTATCGCCCTTCACAGTGGTCTCACTCTTTCCTTCTTAATCAAGGATGTGGGGCCCCTTTTGGGACAAGCATCCTGGATCAGGACCCACACTTTTGTTGAACCAGTCCAAGGATTCCTGATTCATCACCTTCTGTCTCATATGCTTACATTCCTCCATGAGAAAGTCCCCTTTGCTTCTTCTTTTAAAACTAACCTTTAGATAACTCCTCAAAACCAGAACCCAAATCTTAGCACTCTCACCTGCTCCCCGCAAAGGGTTCCTCTCTCCCGCTGAGCAAGGACGGCTTGGTGGGTGGGGGGGCGGGTGAGGGGGGTGAGGGGGTGCCCCTTGCTTTATGGTGGGTTGTTACTTCTCATGCAGGGAAAAATAAAACATTTGTGTTTTCATGTAAAAACAAGTTGAACAGTCATCTATAAGAGAATCCTGGAGCCCCTGAAACCCAAGTTTGTGCAAAAATACAGTGTGTGGATTTATGGACGTGCACACGATGTGAAAAGTCCCAAATGGATGTGTATAAAAATTAGATTTTTTTTTTTCTTAGATGGAGTCTCACTCTGTCGCCCAGGCTGGAGTGCAGTGGCGGGATCTGCTTACCACAACCTTCGCCTCCCGGGTTCAAGGGATTATCCTGCCTCAGCCTCCTGAGTAGCTGGGATTACAGGCATGTGCCACCACAACCGGCTAATTTTTGTATTTTTAGTAGAGATGGGGTTTCACCATGTTGATCAGGCTGATCTCAAACTCATGATCTGCCTACATCTGCCTCCCAAAATACTGGGATTTCAGGCATGAGCCACTGCGCCTGACCAAAAATTAGGTTTTTTTTTTTTCTTTGAGAGAGTCTAGTTCTGTCACCCAGGCTGGAGTGAAGTGGCACAATCTTGGCTCACTGCAACCTTCACCTCCCAGGTTCAAGTGATTTTCCTGTCTCAGCCTCCTGAGTAGCTGGGAATACAGGTGCGCCAGCATGTTAGGCTAATTTTTGTATTTTTAGTAGAGACAGGGTTTCACCGTATTGGTCAGGCTGGTCTCAAATTCCTGACCTCAGGTGATCCACCCACCTCAGCCTCCCAAAGCACTGGGATTTACAGGTGTGAGCCACCATGCCCAGCCAAAAATTAAATTTATTTTTTTTTGAGACAGAGTCTCGCTCTGTCACCCAGGCTGGAGTGCAGTGGCGTGATCTCAGCTCACTGCAACTTCCGTCTCCTGGGTTCAAGTTATTCTCTTGCCTCAGCCTCCTAAGTAGCTAGGATTACAGGTACACACCACCACGCCTGGCTAATATTTTGTATTTTTAGTAGAGACGGGGTTTCATCATGTTGCCCAGGCTGGTCTTGAACTCCTGAGCTCAAGCAATCTGCCTGCTTCAGCCTCTCGAAGTGTTAAGATTACAGGCATGGGGGAGGGGAAAGAAAAATTAAAAAAAAAAAAAAAAAGATTACAGGCATGAGCCACCGTGCCTGGCCCAAAAATTAGATTTTCAAACAATTAACTTTTTCTGATCGTAAAGGCGTTACACATTTTTTACATAGAAAATGTATGGGAAAACACAGAAAAAATATGAAAGAGTCCTCCAAGTGTTTTTCTGTGACTATTTAAAAACAACTGGGGCTGGGATTATAGGCCACTGCACCCAGTTGTTTGCGGTTTTTTTGAGACAAGGTATTACTCTGCTGCCCATGCTGGAGTACAGTGATGCGATCATAGCTCAACGCAGCCTCAAGTGATTCTCCTGCCTTGGCCTCCCAAAGTGCTGAAATTACAGGTGTAATTACAGCCGCTGTGCTCAGCTGTTTTCTTCACTCTCTTGCCAGGGTGGAGTGCAGTGCCGTAATCATAGCTCATTGTAACCTCAAATTCCCAGGTTGAAGTGATCCTCTTGCCATAGCCTCCCCAGTAGCTGGGACTACAGGTGCGTGCCATAAAGTCCAGCTCATTTTTTTTCAGTTTTTGTAGAGATAGGCTCTTGCTACATTGCCCAGGCTGGCCTCCAACTCCTGGCCTCAGGTGATTTGCTTCCCTTCGCCTCCCAAAGTGCTGAGATTACAGGCATGAGTCACCACTCCTGGGCCCAACATTTTATACATATTTATGAGCTTCAAGTCTGGGTCCTGGATCCGCTCCTGACAGGCAGTCACATAAGGCCTCTGTCTCCCATGCTATTCTTTTTTTTTTAAGATGGAGTTTCACTCTTGTTGCCCAGGCTGGAGTGCAATGGTGCAATTTCAGCTCACCACAACCTCCGAATCCTGGGTTCAAGTGATTCTCCTGCCTCAGCCTCCCAAGTAGCTGGAATTACAGGCATGCACCACCACATCCAGCAAATTTTGCATTTTTAGTAGAGACGGGGTTTCTTCATGTTGGTCAGGCTGGTCTTGAACTCCCAACCTCAGGTGATCCGCCCACCTCGGCCTCCCAAAATGCTGGGATTACAGGTGTGAGCCACCGCGCCTGCCCATCCATGCTCTTATTATTATTATTTGTAAAGATTCAGGGTACAAACGTGCATGTTTGTTACATGGATATAATATATAATGGTGAAGCTTAAGCTTCTAGTGCACCCATCACTAAAATAGTGAACCTTGTACACAATAGGTCATTTTTCAACACGAAATCCCTCCCATCCTCTCCCCTTTGGAGTCCCCCAGTACTTATTATTTCCCTTTCATGCTTTTTTTTTCTCCCCAATACCAGAGATGCCAGGAAAGGGGAAAAAGGAAGCGGACACCTCCATCCCCTACTGCAGGTGATAAGGCACTAGTACAATTCGCATAGATTAAGGAATCTGCTACAAGGCCGGGTGCAGCGGCTGATGCCTGTAATCCTAGCACTTTGAGTGGTTGAGGCCGGTGGATCACGAGGTCAGGAATTCAAATCCAGCCTGGCCAAGATGGTGAACCCCCGTCTCTACTAAAATTACAAAAATTATCCGGGAGTGGTGACAGGTGCCTAAAACCCAGCTACTCGGGAGGGTGAGGCAGAGAATTGCTTGAAGCCAGAAGACAGGTTGCATTGAGCTGAGATTGTGCCATTGCACTCCAGCCTGGGCAACAGTGAGACTTCGCCTCAAAAAAAAAAGAATCTGCCACAAAATGTCTTCAGTGGACTGGCTGAAATGGGAAAGGGTAGTTTGGGGTTTTTCCTTTGTTTGTTTGTTCCCCTCTGCACAGTCCACTGGAAATGGGGTACTTTGACTGTAGGACATTTTGGGACAAAATGATTGGGGGAAACTATATGTCATGCCTTTTCACAATGGACTAACTCCTCAACTAGACTCAAAAGTTATAAAATGTTATACAGCTGAGGTTCTTAAACTGTATGCCAGGGAAGCTTGGGTACAGCAAATTCACAGGGGCACTGTGGGCTGTTTCAGATGTTTGAGGGAAACATAGCTATGTCAGTTACACACCGCTCTAACTACAGTGTTAGCACAATTTTGACATTAGAACACACTGTAGCCCTTGTATTGGCATATGTCTTTGCAGCGCCAGGGGTTTTTGGTCACCATGATAAAAAGCATTGACCGTGAAAGTCAATGTGGCATGGGAAATGAGAGAGGTGGCAGTGGACAATTTTGTTCCAGGGTTTGAGGAGTTGTGCAGCGACCAAAAACAGACACACATATCCCATTAGCAACTGTGGTTATTTAAGAATGAAATAGGTCGGGCGCGGTGGCTCAACCCTGTAATCCCAGCACTTTGGGAGGCCGAGGCGGGTGGATCACGAGGTCAAGAGATCAAGACCATCCTGGTCAACAAGGTGAAACCTCGTCTCTACTAAAAATACAAAAATTAGCTGGGCATGATGGTGCATGCCTGTAGTCCCAGCTACTCGGGAGGCTGAGGCCGGAGAATTGCCTGAACCCAGGAGGCGGAGGTTGCGGTGAGCCGAGATCGTGCCATTGCACTCTAGCCTGGGCAACAACAGCAAAACTCCGTCTCAAAAAAAAAAAAAAAAAAAAAAAAAAAAAGAATGAAATAGTCCGGGTGCAGTGGCTCACATCTATAATCCCAGCACTTTAAGAGGCCAAGGCAGACGGATCACCAGAGGTCGAACTCCTGTTTGAGACCAGCCTGGCCAACATGGTGAAACCCTGTTTCTACTAAAAATACAAACAAACAAACAAAAAATTAGCCAGGGTGGTAGCAGGCGCCTGTAATCCCAGCTACTCGGGAGGCTGAGGCAGGAGAATCACTTGAAACCTGAAGGTGGAGGTTGCAGTGAGCCAAGATCATGCCACTGCACACTAGCCTGGGTGACAGAGCAAGATTTCTTCTCAAAAAAAGAAAAAAAAAAATGAATAAAATAAAAATAGCACTTTTCTTTCCATTTATATGAACTTTCTTTTTTTTTTTTTTTTTTGATACAGGGTTTTACCATGTTGGTCAGGCTGGTCTCAAACTCCCAACCTCAGGTGATCCACCCTTCTCAGCCTCCCAAAGTGCTGAGATTACAAGCATGAGCCACCACGCCCAGCCTCAATTTATATGAACTTTTAAAAATTGCTGTTAGGGGCTGGGTGCAGTGGCTCATACCTGTAATCCCAGCACTTTGGGAGGCCGAGGCGGGAGGATCACAAGGTCAGGAATTCAAAACCAGCCTGGCCAATATGGCGAAACCCGGTATCTACTAAAAATACAAAAATTAACTAGGCATGGCAGCGCACACCTGTAATCCCAGCTACTCGGGAGGCTGCAGCAAGATAATCACTTAAACCAGGACCCAGGGGGTGGATGTTGCAGTGAGTGAGATTGTTGCCTGGGCAACATAGTGAGACTCTGAAGCGGAAAAAAAAATGGTTGTTAGGTATTTAGACACAAATACTTAAGTTGTAGATATTGGAACTAGCTACATAATAAATGGAATGTAGTTAGGAAGGTAGTTCTTTTGGTCTAGGTGCACCTTGAAAATATGACTGAGATGCCACGGGCACGTGTAATGAAAAGGTTTCGGACCGTAGAGTGTAAAACAGTAAGTAGGACTCTATCCTCCTGTCAGTAAAAAAATATGCCTCCCAGTAAGCCGAGAGAGGTCTCAAAGGTTCCAGAAACACAGAATGTGTTCTAAATGTCAGGCGGGCACAGTGGCTCATGCTTGTAATCACAGCACTTTGGGAGGCCGAGGCAGGCAGATCACAGGGTCAGGAGTTTGAGACCAGCCTGACCAACATGGTGAAACCCTATCTCTACTAAAAATACAAAAATTAGCCGAGCGTGATGGTGGCTGTAATCCTAGCTACTCAGGAGGCTGAGGCAAGAGAATCGCTTGGACCTGGGAGGTGGAGGTTGCTGTGAGCTGAGATCGCGCCACTGCACTCCAGCCTGGGTAACAGAGCGAGACTCCATCCCCCCCAAAAAAATAAATAAATAAACAAATAAAAATAAATTAAATGTCTTTTTCTAGAGCTTTGTGTCTCAGCCACAATTCTGGAACACTCACACACACACAAAACACCTGCATGAAACATGTACATTTATTCAAAGTACAGAAATGAAATAATCAACAGGCCTGGCACGGTGGCTCACACCTGTAATCCCAGCACTTTGGGAGGCGGAGGTGGACACATCACCTGAGGTCAGGAGTTCGAGATCAGCTTGGCTAACAAGGTGAAACCTCGTCTCTCCTAAAGCTGCAACAGTTAGCTGGGCATGGGGACAGGTGCCTGTAATCCCAGCTACTCGGGAGGCTGAGGCAGGAGAATCACTTGAAACCTGAAGGTGGAAGTTGCAATGAGCCAAGATTGTGCCACTGCACTTCAGCCTGGGCAACAGAGAGAGACTCTGTCTCAAGAAAAAAAAAAAAAAGATTAAAATAAAGATAACACTTGCCCCTCCACGGAGGCAACCACATACACCTAAGTCCTTCGTACTTAATCAATTTAATCTGGTATGATGCAGGTGCTATTATTGTTCCTTCTTTAGAGATGAGGACACTGAAGTGCAGAGAGACCGAGTACCTGCTCCAATTCATTCAGACAGAGGCGGCTTCAGGGGTTGAGCTCTTAAACCTACTTTATATTACCTTTGTGCAGAGTTTAGATGCTATCTTTATCTTTTTTTTTTTAATTTTATTTTTGTTTAACCTTAAGCTTGCCAACTTCTTTCCCTGAACAGCATTTGTCTTGTTTTTATACCCATCTACACTTATATTAGAAACGTGCTGCAAACTACTTAGTGATTGCACTTTGAATTTATAGTCGTATGACTAAGATGTTTTGAATACAAGCCTACCCATATGCCAGATATACATTTCAGGAACTCTTAATGTCTCTTCTTTTACAGAAGTTCTACCTCTATCCTGATGTAATTAGGTTGATTAAGAAAATTAAGGCCGGGCGCGGTGGCTCAAGCCTGTAATCCCAGCACTTTGGGAGGCCGAGGCGGGTGGATCACGAGGTCAAGAGATCAAGACCATCCTGGTCAACATGGTGAAACCCCGTCTCTACTAAAAATACAAAAAATTAGCTGGGCATGGTGGCGTGTGCCTGTAGTCCCAGCTGCTCAGGAGGTTGAGGCAGGAGAATTGCCTGAACCCAGGAGGCGGAGATTGCAGTGAGCCAAGATTGCGCCATTGCACTCCAGCCTGGGTAACAAGAGCGAAACTCCGTCTCAAAAAAAAAAAAAAGAAAATTAAAAGGCTATGGGCCCGAAAACTAACTTACACAAATACAACTAAAGGAAAAGTTTTTCCAAGTACCTCTATGCAGTGGGAAATATTTCTTTCAAGTACCAAGTCAATTTCTTCAACTGTACAATGTATTATAATTTGATGGTTTTCAAATATAATATAGTAACAACAAAATGTAATAAAATTAAGACTATAAGAAAACAGAGTAAATGGTATAATTCAAATAGTGACTAAAACAAAATCGCATTATGGATTTTCTAATCAATATATAACTATATATTTAAATTTTACTTTACATCTGTAAGATCACAGTTAAGGAGGTTAACCATAATTTCAAATTTTATTACCAGTCATTGGTGCTATTTTATCACATTTGAAAATATCACTCTTGGGCCGGGCGCGGTGGCTCAAGCCTGTAATCCCAGCACTTTGGGAGGCCGAGGCGGGTGGATCATGAGGTCAAGAGATCGAGACCATCCTGGTCAAAATGGTGAAACCCCGTCTCTACTAAAAATACAAAAAATTAGCTGGGCATGGTGGCGCGTGCCTGTAATCCCAGCTACTCAGGAGGTTGAGGCAGGAGAATTGCCTGAACCCAGGAGGCGGAGGTTGCGGTGAGCCGAGATCGCGCTATTGCACTCCAGCCTGGG
>NW_022437054.1:4740589-4763816 GCF_009761245.1 Sapajus apella
TGGGGGTGCCCAGGACCCGCCCCTGCGCCCCCACCCTGGGAAAAAAAAGCAAAAACCCCGCACAAAAAAAAAAAAAAAAAAAAAAAAAAAAAAAAAGAAAATATCACTCTTATTTTTTACCTCAAAAAGTGATCTATAAATTTGTTTAGACCATAATAATTAAGGACCTTTTCTTTTCTTCTTCAGAATAATTTTTTAAAATGAATGATATATTGAACATACTACTAAAGAAACTTTACTTTTTTATTATGGCCTCTACATTGAAGATCTGTAGGAATTGAAGATCTGTAGGAATTTTTCTAATTAATTCTCAAATCTTCCCATGACATCTCTGTTCATAGAAATATCATCTTTGAAATAATTTGTGTGACTACTTTACAAATCAAAAATGGATTCACATGACTGAATTATCATAATCACTAATTTTAACAGTTTCCTAGATATTTTCTATATCAGTTTTCTTGATTATGTCAATAATATGAACACGTTCTTAATAGAACAGAATACTTAATTACATCAGTTTCCCATCAACCCACCAAAATCACTTAATAATTACATTGGCCATTTCCACTGATTGGCAGGAGGCTCTTCCACTACTGGCTCCCATGTTTTCCACAGCACCATTTTTCTTGCCAGACTTAGTTCATGTTCAGCTGCTTTAACCATAGCCAGCTTCTCATTTATAATCTGTTCTGTATATTTTCTATATGCTGCATTTTTAGGGATATCCTCAAGACCATCAAGAATCTTTGTGTACAGTATTCTTAGCCTCTAGTGTGGAGTACTGCACATAGCCAATCCCACAAGGCCAGTGGTCTTCAGCACACCCGCCATGACGTCCACTATCTTTATCTTTTTATTTTTGGAGACAGTCTTCCTCTGTGGCCCAGGCTGGAGTGCAGTGGCACGATCTTAGCTCACTGCAGCCTCTGCCTCCCAGGTTCAAGTCATTCTCCTGCCTTAGTCTCCTAAGTAGCTGGGACTACAGGCATGCACCACCATGCCCTACTAATTTTTGTATTTTTAGTAGAGACAGGGTTTCACCATGTGGGACAGGCTGGTCTTGAACCCCTGACCTCAGGTGATCTGCCTACCTTGGCCTACCAAAGTGCTAGGATTATAGATATCAGCCACCATGCCCAGGCTGTCTTTATTTTTAAAAATCTTTGTGTATTTATTTTTTAGAGTCAGCGTCTCACTCTGTCACCAAGGCTAGAGCACAGTGGCAGGATCCTAGCTCACTGCAGCCTCAGTCTCTTGGGTTCAAGCCATCCTTCCACCTGAGCCTCCCATATAGCTGGGACTATAGGTGCAAGCCACTGTGCCCAGGTTATCTTTAAAAAATGTCAATTTGAGACCAGGTGCAGTGGCTCATGCCTGTAATCCCAGCACTTTGGAAGGCCAAGGCAGGTGAATCACCTGAAGTCAGGAGTTTCACAAGAGCCTGGCCAACATGGTGAAACCCTATCTCTACTAAAAATACAAAACTTAAGCTGGCCATGGTGGTGTGCACCCGTAATCCCAGCTACTTGGTGAGGCTGAGGCAGGAGAATCGGTTGAACCCAGGAGGCAGAGGTTGCAGTGAGCCGAGATCATGCCACTACACTGCAGCCTGGGCAACAAGAATGAAACTCCATCTCAGGGAAAAAAAAAAAAAAAAAAGAAAAAGGTGAAAAAACAGCCGGACACATGGCTCACGCCTGTAATCTCAGCACTCTGGGAGGCCAAGGCAGGCAGATCACCTGAGGTCAGGAGTTTGAGACCAGACTGGCCAACCTGGCGACACCTCATCTCTACCAAAAATACAAAAATTAGCTGGGTGTGGTGGGATGAGGCTGTGATTCCAGCTACTCAGGAGGCTGAGGCAGGAGAATTTCTTGAACTTGGGAGGCAGAAGTTACAGGGAGCCAAAATCGCACCACTGCACTCCAGCCTGGGTGACAGAGCAAGACTCTATCTCAAAATAAATAAATAAATAGTTTAAAAAACTATAGATGCTGGCGAGGTTGTGGAGGAAAAAAAAAAACAATTTTTCCCTATTGGTGGGACTTTAAATTACTTTGACCATCGTGGAGGACAGTGTGGTGATTCTTCAAAGATCTAGAGGCAGAAATACCATTTGACCCAGCAATCCCATTACTGGGTATATACCCAAAAGAATATAAATCATTCTATTATAAAGATAAATGCATGGGCTATGCACAGTGACTCATGCCGGTAATCCCAGAACTTTGGGAAGCCATGGTGGGCAGATAATGAGGTCAGGAGTTTGAGACCAGCCTGGCCAACATGGTGAAACCCTGTCTCTACTAAAAATACAAAAATTAGCTGGGTGTGGTGGTGCACACCTGTAATCCCAGCTGCTGGGGAGGCTGAGGCAGGAGAATGGCTTGAACCCAGAATGAGGAGGTTGCAGTGAGCTGAGATCATCATGCCACTGCACTTCAGCCTGCGTGACAAGCAAGACTCCAACTCAAAAAAAAAAAAAAAATGCATAAGTATGTTCATTGCAGCACAATTTGCGATAACAAAGACGAATCAACCCAAATGCCCATGAGTGATAGACTGGATGAAGAGAATGTGGTACATAGACGCCATGGAATACTATGCAGCTGTAAAAAGGAATGAGATCATATCTTTACAGGGACATGGATGGAGCTGGAAGCCATTATCCTCAGCAAACTAATGCAGGAACAGAAAACCAAACACCACATGTTTTCGCTTGCAAGTGGGAGCTGAATGATGAGAACACATGGACACATGGATGGGAATAACATACACTGGGGCCTGTTGGTGGGGAGAGGGCAGAGCATCAGGAAGAACAGCTAATTAATGCCAGGCTTAATACCTAGGTGACGGGGTGATCTGTGCAGCAGACCACCATGGCACGGGTTTACCTCTGTAACAAACCTGCACGTGTAACCAGAACTTAAAACAAAAGTGAAAAAAAAATAAATTAAACATGTCAATTTGATAGAGAAAAATCCCAGTTGTTTGGATATTAGTGAACTTAAACATTTTTCGTATGTTAATCAGTCATTTATAGTTATTCTTTCCATGACTTTCCTTCTATGTGAATATTTTTTAGCTTTTAAAATGTCTCCATGTTTGACCTCCCAGGAGCGGAGGACCACCAGGTTGCCTAAGGAGGGGTGAACCGACCCAGGTCGGAAACGGAGCAGGTCAAAACTCGAGTGCTGAGCAGCAGTGGGATTGCACTTGTGAATAGCCACTGCACTCCAGCCTGGGCAACAACAGCAAGACCCATCTCTTAAAAAAAAAAATGTCACCATATTCTATAGTTTTCTCTACAAAATTAATGTGTTGATTGTTTCGAAGTATCCGGTCAGGCAGAAAGGCTAACTATTGTGCTAACTGGAATATTCTGCTCTAAATTTTAGTACGTCGCTGGGGATGTTGAAGCCAGAAGACTGCTTGAGGTCAGGGGTTCAAGACCAGCCTGGCCAACATGGTGAAACCCCATATCTACTAAAAATACAATAATTAGCTGGGTGTGGTGGCACACACCTGTAATCCCAGCTACTCGGGAGGCTGAGGCAGGAGAATTGCTTGAACCTGGGAGCCAGAGGTTGCTGTAAACTGAGATCATGCCACTGCACTCCAGCCTGGGTGACAGAGTGAAATGCCATCTCAAAAAAATACAATAAGAGGCCGGGCGCGGTGGCTCAAGCCTGTAATCCTAGCACTTTGGGAGGCCGAGGCGGGTGGATCACGAGGTCAAGAGATCGAGACCATCCTGGTCAACATGGTGAAACCCCGTCTCTATAAAACTACAAAAAATTAGCTGGGCATGGTGGCGCGTGCCTGTAATCCCAGCTACTCAGGAGGCTGAGGCAGGAGAATTGCCTGAACCCAGGAGGCGGAGGTTGCGGTGAGCCGAGATCGTGCCATTGCACTCCAGCCTGGGTAACAAGAGTGAAACTCCGTCTCAAAAAAAAAAAAAAAAAAATACAATAAATAAATAAATAAATAAGTAAAGTTTAGTAGGTCAAATATATTTTTAAAACATTATAAATTGGCCCAGCACGTAGGCTCATACCTGTAATCCCAGCCCTTTGGGAGGCCGAGGCGGGCGGATCATGAGGTCAAGGGATCGAGACCATCCTGGCCAACATAGTGAAACCCTGTTTCTACTAAAATATAAAAATTAGCTGGGCATGGTGGCGTGCATCTGTAGTCCCAGCTACTTGGGAGGCTGAGGCAGGAGAATTGCTTGAACCTGGGAGGCTGAGATTGCAGTGAGCTGATATCGTGCCACTGCACTCCAGCCTGGCACCTGACGACAGAGGGAGACTCTGTCTCAAACAAACAAATAAACAAAAACAACAACAACAAAAAAAACCATTATAAGTTTAGGCCAGGTGTGGTGGATCACACCTGTAATCCCAGCACTTTTGGGAGGCTGAGGTGGGAGGATCAACTGAACCCAGGAATTCAAGACCAGCCTGAGCAATGTAGGGAGACCCCATCTCTATAATTTTTTTTTACTTAGCCAGGTGTGGTGGCACACATGTATGGTCCCAGCTACTCAAGAAACTGAAGTAGGAGAATCGCTTGGGCCAAAGAGGTTGGGGCTGCAGTGAACTACGATTGGATCACTGCACTCCATCCTGAGGGACAGAGAGAGACCCTGTCTCAGAGCGGGGCAGGGGGAGGAAGGGAACCAATCTCACACTTTTACCTCATCGCTTAAAGATGTGAAGGATTATTTGAGCAAAATAAAAGAGAATAATTTCCTTAGCTCATCAAAAAGCCTTAAAACATTTAGTCCTTGGACAATCAGATAGTTCAAGTGCTATAGGAATCACTTAATGTGATTTAAAAATTTTTAATTAACTTTAAAATTTTTAATGTGATCTAAAAATTTTTAATAACAAGTGTTTGTTTTTCAAAGTCTGAGGAAGAAGCTAATGTTATGTGACCTTTTCTTTTTTTTCCACTCCCCCCCGTGACCTTTTCTTAAGTTTCAATGATGTTTACAATTTGTCTTTGATAATTGTTCTTTATTTCTCCATGGGGGATCTTGTTCCTTATCTTAGTGAACTGAAAGAAGTTTGAATTGGTATTGTCAAGGCATAGATTTAGTGAACTCCAGCTTCTGAGTTCCAGTAGATAAAGTGAGCAAATCAGGAACTCCATAACTGGTGCTAAACATAAAAATAATTTAAAGAAATTGCCCTCAAAACATTATTGTTTTAGGCTGAGCAGGCTCATGCCTGCAACCCCAGCACTTTGGGAGTCCAAGTGGGTGGATTACTGTAGCTGAGGAGACCGGCCTGGGCAACATGATGAAACCCCGTCTCTACAAAAATATAGACAATATTAGCTGGGCATGGTGGTGCACACCTGTGGTCCCAGCTAGTCAGGAGGCTGAGGTGAGGATCACTTGAGCCCAGGAGGCAAATGTTGCAGTGAGCTGAGATTGTGCCCCTGTACTCCAGCCTGGGCAACAGAGTGAGACCCTGTCTTAAAACAACAACCAAAAAAACACACATAACATTATTTTTTTGTTATTATTGTTATTATTTTGAGATGGAGCTTTGCTCTTGTTGCCCAGGCTGGAGTGCAATGTCTCGATCTTAGCTCATCGCAACCTCCGCCTCCCAGGTTCAAGTGATTCTCCTGCCTCAGCCTCCTGAGTAGCTGGGATTACAGGCATGCTCCACCACGCCTGGCTATTTTTTTTTTTTTTTTTTTTGGTAGATGGTTTCTCCATGTTGGTCAGGCTGGTCTTGAACTCCTGACCTCAGGTGATCCACCTGCCTCAGCCTCCCAAAGTGCTGGGATTACAGGTGTGAACCACCAGGCCTGGGCTATTCTTTTTGTTTTTTTTTTGAGATAGAGTCTCACTCTGTCGCTCAGGCTGAAATGCAGTGGCATAATCTCAGCTCAGTGCAACCTCCGCCTCCTGGGTTCAAGTAATTCTTTTGTCTCAGCCTCCCAAGTTGCTGGGATTACAGGCACGTGTCACTATGCTGGGCTAATTTTTGTATTTTCAGTAGTGATGGGGTTTCACCATATTGACCAGGCTGGTCTTAAACTACTAACTTTATGATCCGCCTGCCTTGGCCTCCCAAAGTGCTGGGATTACAGGCATGAGCCACCGTGCCCGGCACAATTATTCTCTTTTTTTTTTTTTTTTTTTTTTTAAGAGACAAAGCCTTTCTCTGTCACCTAAGCTGGAGTATAGTGATGCAATCATAGCTAACTGTAGCCTCAAGTCTCCTGGGCTCAAACAATCCTCCCACCTAGCCTCCTGAGTAGTTAAGACTACAGCTGCACCACCATGCCTGTCCAATTTTCTTGTTTTTTTATAGAGACAGGATCTTACTGTATTGCCCAGGATGGTCTCAAACTCCTGACATCAAGTAATCCTCCTGCCTTGGCCTTCCCAAGTGCTGGGATTACCGATGTGAGCCACCACACCCAGTAGAAACATTATTTTTAAATTGTCCAATGGATGCCCATTTTTCATATAATAGTTTCCTTTTATTATTCCTTTTATTTGTTATCAGTAATATTATTGATTAATTCAGATAACTAACCTGTAACACAAACAATCACATAGCAGCTGTTATTGAAACAGGAGTTACAAAGAAATTATTTAAGCAGATAGTGAGGGTAAGAGTCCTCAGTAAGGCTTTCCTTTTCATGAAAAGCAGGCCCCAAATCATTTGTTTTCTAACAAAGAGCAGCCTGTAAAATCGAGCTGCAGACACACACAAGCAAGCTGGAAGCTTGCACAGGTGAATGCCTGTAGCTGTGCTAATAGGAAAAGGCTACCTGGGGGCTAGGCATGTTCAGCCTGGATGCTCCATCTTCTGTTCTGTTTGTCAACCATGTGTGCAGTAAAGAAGCAGGCAACCTGGTGCCGGCCTGGTAGAGGCCCCATCTGCATATAAAAGATTAGGGTGGGATGGCCAGCATTTTCACACTCTCTGCAAATGGCATACCTGTTTGACCAATCTCTCGTGCCTATGTAAATCAGACACTGCCTTCTCAAGCTCCTCTATAAAACCCCAAGCATGGGTGGTCGCGGTGGCTTACACTTGTAATCCTAGCACTTTGGGGAGACCCAGGCAGGTGGATCATGAAGTCAGGAAATTGAGATCATCCTGGCAAACATGGTAAAAACTGAAAATACAAAACAGGTCGGGCACGATGGCTCACGCCTATAATCCCAGCACCTTGGGAGGCCGAGGCAGAGAGATCACGAGGTCAAGGGTTCATGACTAGTCTGGCCAACATAGTGAAACCCCGTCTCTACTAAAAAAATGCAAAAAATTATCCGGGTATGGTGGCACACGCCTGTAATCCCAGTTACATCTACTCTGGAGGCAGAGGCAGAAGACTCACATCAACCCGGGAGGTGGAGGTTGCAGTGAGCTGAGATCACACCACTGCACTCCAGCCTGGGTGATAGTGCTAGACTCCGTCTCAAAAAACAAAAACAAACAAACAACAACAACAACAACAACAACAAAACAGGACAAAAGGTTTTAGAACTCCCTAAATGGAATTTAGTTGCTCTGCTCTGATCTTCCACGCATATATTTTTCAGAGATCATCTGAATTTTGTTGAGTAGATTTTTTGCATGTTTCTTTTCTAGGTCATGGGAGTTTATACTATATAAATGTAAAAATATAACTGTTGCAAGTCTTATTTCTTTGCAATAATAGGTTACATGATTGTAGTTGAAACAAAAACAGAGCTACTAAAACAAGAGAGTATGCAGAAATATTCCGATGCAAATGTATTTGATGATTTGATTTCCTTCACTCCGGCATATACCACAGAATGTACTGATATTGATGTGCTTGCCTATGTCTAATCTAGAATATAATTATCCTGAACTCTACATAGTATTTTAGTCAAAAAAGTGCTATAGCTTCTCTGAGTTCTAAATCAAACCAGAGAACAGCAGAGGGAGCTGGTGATGTGCTTTTGCAAGTGAGATGTGTGCTCATTTTAAGGGTCCGCAACATTTTTTGGCATGCCGTTTCCATGGAGATGAGAGTAGGTGTTTTGTTTTGTTTTGTTTTTTAAATCAAGCCACCTGCAAACTGCAATGTGTTCTTTTAGTTATTTCTTTTTATATCTGTGTTTTCCAGGAAGGTGCTGTTGAGCCTACGCAGTCACTTAGAAACAAGAAATATTTGGCAAATTTCTATTAAGTCAAATATGCATATGTCTCCCACCATCCAAAACATAACATAACAAAACAAAACAACATAACACCCTTGAATGGCATAGCTTACTCTGTTCTTGAACCATATGGGCACCTACTATTTGTGGATTGCATGTTAAACCAACAAAAAGATATTGAGCAGCCTTATGTTCAATGTATATGTTGAGCACTATTTTGGACATGTCAAATGCTTAAAACTGAAGCTTGAAATGTCAGTAAAATCCATGGAGAGTCTCTACATAAATTGGTCACAAGTTAAATAGTATAAAGCATATAGGATTATCTAATTCTGTTACGTTCTACAGGTTGTTATTATTTACATCCATGAAACCTGAAATTTGTACCATTTACTTGCCAGATTTAGAAGAATTTTGAACTTTCGAGAATAATTTTTTTTTTTTTTTTTTTGAGACGGAGTCCTGCTCTGTTGCCCAGGCTGGAGTGCAGTGGCACAATCTCGGCTCACTGTAACCTTTGTCTCCTGGGCTCAAGGGACTCTCCCACCTCAGCTTCTGGAGTAGCTGGGACCACAGGTGTGCACCACCACACCTGGCTAATATTTGTAGTTTTTGTAGGGATGAGGTCTCACCACGCTGCCCAGGCTTGTCTGGAACTCCCGGGCTCAAGGAATCCTCCCACCTCGGCCTTCCAAAGTGCTAGGGGTACAGACGTGAGCCCCCATGACCGTCTGGATAATGAATTATTTTAAGGCTACAAAAAGAACTTCAAATATGACACTTCCTTTTAACTAAATGTGTAGCAACAGAGCCAGAAGAGCTGCTTAGGGCAGTCTTTGAGAAGAGAGAGTCTTAAGCTTTGTTGGGAGAGAAATCGGATAAAAATCCTCGCAGGAGGCAGGAATGGTGTCACAGGGTTGGGGCCAGAGTGCAGCTGTTGTGTCTGGTCTTTGGGGCAGTGGGGCCAGCCCTGCTGAAGCAGAGCTTGACTTCTGTAATTAACAAGCAAACAAACACACTCTTGGCTAACGCAGTGCTCCTCACTAGGTGGAAGTGTCAGAAGATACCCTTCCAAATCAATGAGCCCTCTGCTACAGTGGTTCTCAAAGGTTTTGTTTTGGAACTCCTTACATTCTTAAAAAGTAATAATGAAGATTAAGATTAAAATAAAAAATAATAATAAAAAACAAAAACAAAAAAATAAAAAACAAAAACAAAAAACCAAAAAAGCAATGATGAGGCTGGGTGCGGTGGCTCACGCCTGTAATCCCAGCACTTTGGGAGGCAGCCTCGGCAGACCACGAGGTCAGGAGTTCAAGACCAGCCTGGCCAACATGGTGAAACCCCGTCTCTACTGAAAAACTACACAAAAATTAGCCAGGCACGGTGTCAGGCGCCTGTAATCTCAGCTACTCGGGAAGCTGAGGCATGAGAACCACTTGAACTCAGGTGGCAGAGGCTGCAGTGAGCCGAGATAGCACCACTGCACTCTAGCCTGGGAGACAGAGTGAGACTCCGTCTCAAAAAAAAAAAACAAGTAATGACAAGGGACTCACTGGAAGTTGAGTCCCTTTCTCAGTCTACAGGTTATGCTTGGAAACCGTCAGGTTGGGTGGGGAGTTTTTCCAGCTTTTGTTCTGGGGGTCTTGTGCAGATGCCCAGGGAGGGGCCAGGCAAGGAGGCTGCTTTTGCCCTCGCCCTGTGGCTGCCAGACTGGCTGATCTGTTGGCATGAGATTCACCCTGAAGAAACGGTGCTTTATCCTGTGAATAGAAAGCCACGTTCAGAAGGGCCTAGTGTGTATAACCCACTTTCCCAGGAAGCACTGCAAAGGATAAAGTATGCCAGGAACAGAAGGAGAAAAAGTAGAAAGTATCAGAAAATCTCTTAAGAGTTGCCTAGTAGACATGTCATACAAAAAGCCTTGTCTGGGCTGGGCACAGTGGCTCACACCTGTAATCCCAGCACTTTGGGAGGCCAAGGCAGGTGGATCACGAGGTCAGGAGATTGAGACCATCCTGGCCAACATGGTGAAACCCGCCTCTACTAAAAATACAAAAAAAATTAGCTGGATGTGGTGGCGCATTCCTGTAGTCCCAGCTACTCGGGAGACTGAGGCAGGAGAATTACTTGAACCCAGGAGGCAGAGATTGCAGTGAGCCAAGATTGAGCCACTACACTACAGCCTGGGCGACAGTGCAAGAGTTTGTCTCAAAAAAAAATTAGGTATCCCTAAATATTCGGGATGTTAACAATAAAATATTAAAGCAATTAAAATGAAAAAAAGTCAAACTTTATTATGACCCCAAAAACATAAAAACCTAAACCTTATTGTGGCTTTAAAAGACTTTTGTACAGCATATGTGAGTTTTATTTATTTGTGCTTATCGTAATAAAACATTTTAAATATTTATTAATTCATACAGTAATAAGCTGATTACAAGTTAACATATATATATATATTTATTTTATTTATTTATTTTTTTGAGACAAAGTCTCTCTCTGTCACTCAGGCTGGAGTGCAGTGGTGTGATCTCAGCTCACTGCAACCTCTGCATCCCGGGTTCAAGTGATTCTCCTGCCTCAGCCTTCGAATAGCTGGCATTACAGGCACCCACTACCATGTTCGGCTAATTTTTGTATTTTCAGTAGAGCCAGTATTTCACCATGTTGGCGAGGCTGGTCTTGAACTCCTGACCTCAGGTGATCTGCCTGCCTCAGTCTCCCAATGTGCTGGGATTACAGGTGTGAGCTACTGTGTCTGGCGTAATGTCTGCCTTAACAGAAGGTAACTGAATTTACTTTTTTTTTTTTTGAGACAGTCTTGCTCTGTTGCCCAGGCCGGAATGCAGTGGCGCGCTCTCAGCTGAGTGCAGCCTCTGCCTCCTGGGTTCAAGCGATTCTCCTGCCTGTCAGCCTCAGGAGTAGCTGGATTACAGGCATGCGCCACCACACCCAGATTGCAGCTACCCCCTTCTGAGATGAATTTTCATATATGTCTCTATATTCAATCTATTTTGATATTACATATCATGTAGCCTCTAGAAAACTCTAATGTTAACTGGAAAAATAGAATGAAAAGGCAAATCATCTCAGATATATTATGAAAATAGATTAAAAATATATATATATATTTTGAGATGGAGTCTTGCTCTGTCACTCAGGCTAAAGTCCAGTGGCACAATCTTGGCTCACTGCAACCCTGCCTCCTGGGTTCAAGAGATTCTCCTGCCTCAACCTTCTGAGTAACTGAGACTACATACGTGCACCACTGTGCCTGGGTAAATTTTGCATATTTAGTAGAGATGGAGTTTTACCACATTGGCCCAGCTGGTCTTGAACTCCTGACCTCAAGTGATCTGCCTGCCTCGGCCTCCCAAAGTGCTGGGATTATAGGCATGAGCCATGGCTCCCAGCCTACCATCTAAACCATTTTGAAGTATGCAGTTCAATACTGTTAAGTATATTCAAATCATTGTGCAGCAGACCTCTAGGACTTTTTCATCTTAGAAAACTGAAATTCTACATCCATTGAACAACTCCCCATCCTGTGGCCACTGGCAACCACCATTCTACTTTCTGTTTTTATGAGTTTGACTATTCTAGGTATCTCATATAGGTGAACGCAGCATTTTATCTCTCTGCGACTGGCTTATTTCATTTACTATAACATTCAAAAGGTTTGCTCAGATGGTAGCATATGTCAGAATTTCTTTTCTTTTTAAGGCTAATATTCTATTGTATGTATAGACCACATTTTTTCTGTTCATCCCTCAATGGACATTTGGTTTGCTTTGCCTTTTGGCTATTGTGAATAGTGGTGCTGTGAACGCAGGTGTACAAGTGTCTTTCAGTTCTTTTGGATAGATATCCAAAAATGGGATTGCTGGATCATATGGTTATTCTATGTTTAACATTTTGAGGAACTGCCAAAACTGCCCAACTATTTGCTACAGCACCATTTTATATTCCCTCAAACAATGTACAAGGGTTCTAATTTCTCCACATACCCATCAACACTTGCTTATTTCTTTTTTTTTTTTGAGATCGAGTCTTGCTCTGTCACCCAGGCTGGAGTGCAGCGGCATGATCATAGCTCACTGAAACCTCCATCTCACGGGTTCAAGCAATTTTCCTGCCTCAGCCTCCTGAGTAGCTGAGATTACAGGCACGTGCCACCACACCCAGCTAATTTTTGTATTTTTAGTAGAGACGGGGTTTTGCCATGTTGGCCAGGCTGATCTCGAACTCCTGACCTCAGGTGATCCAGCCACCTCGGCCTCCGAAAATGCTGGGATTACAGGCGCAAGCCACTGCGCCCGGCCCACTTTTTTTTCTATTTTTTTCTTTCCACAGTGGCCATACTAATGGGTGTGATATGATATCTCATGTGGTTTTTTATTTTTATTAAAAATTTTTTTTAGAGACAGGGTCCCGCCTTCTGCCTCCACCTCCCAAGAAGCTTGGACTGTAGGTGCATGCTGCTGTGTTCAGCTATTGAGGTTTAGATGTGCATTTTCCCAATGATTAGTGATGCTGAGCATCTTAGCATATGCTTGTTGGCCATTTGTATATCTTCTTTGGAGGAATGTCTATGCAAGTCCTTTGTCCTTTATTTATTTAGAGACACAGCCTTGCTCCGTCACCCAGACTGGAGTGCAGTGGTACAATCTGGGCTCACTGCAACCCCTGCCTAATGGATTCCAGTGACTTTCCTGCCTCAGCCTCCTGATTAGCTAGGACTACAGGTGCATGTCTCCATGCCCAGCTCATATATATATATATACATACGCACATATATACATGTGTATATATATACATGTATATATACACACACACATATATACATATATGTGTGTATATATATACATGTATATATATAAACACACATATATATATATATATACATTTTGTATTTTTGGTAGAGACAAGGTTTCACCATATTGATCCATCCACTTCAGTCTCCCAAAGTGTTGGGATTACAGGCGTGAGCCACGGCGCCTAGGTGACAAAGCTGATCTGCATTTGAGAAGCCAGATAGTCAAGGCCAGGCTTTCCTGTCCCTGCTTTCTCCCTCTCCTATGTGAGCCAGCAAGAGTGAAAACGGCAAGAACTAAAGACGAGTTTTCCTCCTAGGGTCTCGCCGCGACTCACTGCCCAAATACATCTGGACAATTCTCCTGCAGAAGGCCCTCCACTAAGAAAATGAAGCATTCGGCCAGGCGCAGTGGCTCACACCTGTAATCCCAGAACTTTGGGAGGCCGAGGCGGGCGGACACCTGAGGTCAGGAGTTCGAGACCAGCCCGGCCAACATGGCAAAACCCCGTCTCTACTAAAAATACAAAAATTGGCAGGGCACGGTGGTGCGGGCCTGTAATCCGGCCTACTCGGGAGGCTGAGGCAGGAAAATCGCTTGAACCCGGGAGGCGGACGTTGCAGTGAGCTTGGGCGACAGAGTGAGACCTTGTCTCAAAACAAAAACAAAAGCCCAGAAAAAAGAAAAATGAAAGAAAACGAAGCGTTCTATCCTGGAATGTTCTCCCATGGCGAGAAGGAACGAGAAGCAGGAGACAGAGATGCTCTGAAAGGAGGTGCGCTCTCAGGAGGAGAAAATGGGGAGAGCGATTCCAAGTTTAGGGAATCCTGCACGGCGCTGGAGCGTGGAAGGGCAAGGAGGAGCCAGGGGAGGCGGTGCGCACGGCTGAGAACCTAGGGAAAGGACTGGCGTCCGGGCTCTGCGGGTCCCGGGGCGGGTCGTCCCAGGGCTGTGGGGAGCGGGCCGGGGCGCCGGACACCACGCATGCGCGGGGCCGGAAGCCTAGCTGGGCGCGCGGCTGCAGTCCTCTGGGCAGACAGCCCGGGCCTCGCCCGACGCCGGCTGCGGCCGCCCTCGCCCCAGCGCGGCGGCCGGGCTCACGCTAGTCCCCTCCCCGCCGCCCGGAACCCGGCAGCCCTGCCAGACCCGCTGAGACCGCGACGCCGGCGTCGACAGCGGCTGCGACGGTCTTGGGAGCGCGTGAGGCTCCGGGGTCGCGGCGGCGATTGGCCGGCCCCGGCGCCCGCTCCCAGAATGCAGCGCATGGCGCGTCATTGAAGAGAGACCATGATGGCGGCGGCGCTGGGGCCCCCAGAAGTGATCGCTCAGCTGGAGAACGCGGCTAAAGTTCTCATGGTGAGGACGCCGCGCCCCTCAGATCCCGGGGTTCGCGGGCCCCCGGCTGGCCCTGCCACGCCAGGCCTTGCTGCCCACTGGGCTGGCGATTGGCAAGGGCCTCCAGGGAGTCTGGAAGTGGAGGAGGAGGTGGCGGTGGCGTGGCGCAGGATTCTTCATCCTACTTTCCTCCTGCAGTCGTCCCCTCCTTCCAGGGGCTGTCCCCTTCCCCTGGCTGCTCAGCACCCCAGTCGGGCGTGGGAATGTAGTGGTGTAGTGTAGCAAAGAGAATTTCTTCACTTTACACCCTGCCCCGCAGACTGGGTCGCAGAGCAAGACGCGGGGAAGGAAGTTGGGGTTATCCCCGCAGGGCTTCGCTAGGGCAAATTTGTGGGGCTGTGTGCGCGCCCCTGGGGAGTTGGTGTCGAGAGGGAATGGATGGCACAGCTCGGGTGTTGTTAGCAGTCCTTGTTTCCTGTGCATTCGGATCCTCTAGCGCTTCTCTGACATGCAGCCACCTCTGGAGTAATTGCAGCCGGCAGCACGTGGAAGGGCCGGCAGCAGGGAGGGAGGGGAATCGTTGAGACCAAGGTCATTGGGGCAAAACTTGGTCCAGTGCTAAGCTCCTTAAGTCGCCCGCGATTTGGAGAACTGAGTCTATGCTACTCTTTGACTTCAAGCTTACACTACAATAAACAGTTTGATGAGGTTGTTTACTCAGGGAATTTGAGAAGGCCGAGTCAAAGGATAAAAGTATTACATGCAGGGAGAAGTAAGGATCAACTTCATTCAGTTACTCAGTAAACTGTGTTTGTATTTGCTGGCTCAGCTTTGTTTTTGTAAATTATGACTTCGGTGTCTGTAGATGTTTTTGGAAGAGAGGTTCATTTGATAGCTGGATTGATTCAGACTTTCTAAGAATTGTATGCATCCCGCTCTGTTACCTTTTTGGACTTTTTTCCTTATGGTTCAGTGTTAGGGTGTTTGAGCATCACATTTAAGAACATTTGAACTAATTCTAGCATAGTTTGTAGTTCTGATATTTTACGCCAGGTATTTTTGTTTCTTCTGCAATCGAGAAGTCTTATAAAAGCAGGATTTACTTTCTTTATTGTAAATAAAGTTAATGTACGTTTTGTCACAAAACAGACTAGCGAAGGTTTTCACACTTTTGCAAATTAAGTCCAGAAATAACTAGCTAGTATTCCCCTTAATACAAGATTCTTAAAATTCCCTGACAGAGCGTTTCCTAAAATTGCTGAAAATTTCCTAGGAGCTGGGGGCTCTGTTTCTATTAGATTCTGGAAGGAGGAGGCCACTCAAAACACGGCATTAGTTCTTACATTGATCAGGTAAAATCAGTGTCCTTCATCGTTGGTTTAATACAAACTAGTATTTGTGCTTTCCAGTATTTTCCCTCTTCCCTGGCAAAGCTACTTTAATCACCTATAAGGGGTAGGTGAGAAGAATAGTAGTAGGTACTGTTTACTGAGTGCTAGATATTGGGCTTGATGCTTTGCATACTTTACATATTTTATTAATCCTTGCAACAGCTTTACAAGGTTGAGAAATTGTTTAAGTGGCCTGGGTTACACAATTAGTAAGTAGCTGAATTAGGTCTTGAACTCAGTTCTGTCTGGCGTTAAAGCTGTGTGTCTTTTCACTCTACCCCATCTGTCATATGTTGTATAAATAATTTGTTTAAATGCTTTTTATCTTTCCAGAGGAGAGGAGCATTGAAAAAAATTGTTGTGTTATTAAAAACAAAAAGCTACAGCTGGGCGAGGTGGCTCACGCCTATAATCCCAGCACTTTGGGAAGCTGAGGCGGGCGAATCACTTGAGATCAGGAGTCTAAGACCAGTCTGGCCAACACAGTGAAGCCCCATCTCTACTAAAAATACAAAAACCAGTTGGGCATGGTGGCGGGCGCCTGTAATCCCAGCTTCTGTGGAGGCGAAGACAGGAGAATCACTTGAACCCGGGAGGCGGAGGTTGCAGTGAGCAGAGATCATGCCACTGCACTCCAGTCTGGGTTATAGAGTGAGACTCCTTTTAAAAAAAAAAAAAGGAAATGATGTTTTTGAAAATTGCCACTTTATTCAGAAATTTGTTCCAAAGATGTGTAAGAGTAGCAGTTATTATATTATTTCTTAATATGAAAGCTGTATTCCAAATTATTATTATTAATCGTAGCTACCGTTTATTGAGTACATACTATGTTCAAGGTGCTATGCCAAGCACTTTACATATTTTCTCTCCAGTAACTCTCCTACTGGAGGTAATACTGAGGTAGGTATTATTACTTTCATTTTCTTTTTTTCCATTTAGTACTGGAGGTAGTACTGAGGTAGGTATTATTGCTTTCATTTTCTTTTTTTTTTTTTTTTTTTTTTTCGAGACAGAGTCTCGCTTTGTCGCCCAGGCTGGAGTGCAGTTTCATGACCTTGGCTCACCGAAACCCCCACCTTCCGGGTACAAGCGGGTCTCCTGCCTCAGCCTCCCAAGTAGCTGGGACTATAGGTGTGTGCCACCGCACCCAGCTAATTTTGTATTTTTAGTAGAGACAGGGTTTCACCATGTTGGTCAGGTTGGTCTTGAACTCCTGACCTTGTGATCTGCCTGCCTCTGCCTCCTAAAGTGCTAGGATTACAGGCTTGAGCCACCTTGCCCTGTTATTCTCATTTTCAATTTTACAGGCTGAGGAACTCAAACGTGGATGCTAAGTAATCTTCACAAATTTACATAGCAAGGGGTAGAGTAGAGACTCAAACTCTGGTTTGTTTGTTACCAGTCTGTGGTTTATTTATTTGAGATAGTGTTTCGTTCTTGTTGCCCAGGCTGAAGTGCAGTGGTGCAGTCTTGGCTCACTGCAACCTCTGCCTCCCGGTTTCAAGTGATTCTCCTCCCTCAGCCTCCCAAGTAGCTGGGATTACAGGCATGCACCACCATGCCTGGCTAATTTTTTAGATTTAGTAAAGATGGGGTTTTACCATGTTTTGTCAGGCTGGTCTCGAACTCCTGATTTCAGGTGATCCACCCACCTTGGCCTCCCAAAGTGTTGAGATTACAGGCATGAGCCACCGCGCCTGGCCTGGCCTTTCTTAAGCTGTAGGATAGTGGGATCAGAAAGGAGGTAAATTAATTAATCTAGGGCTAATTAAAGCTGTTAATGTTCCTTCAATTATTTAGCATTAAAATGCCATATTTTAAACAATGATTTTAGCATTTATCCATCTGTGGGTCTGAATAAATCTTATTTATGGAAACTTGTTGTATTTTAACTGTTAATATGCTTTGAGATTCAAAATGCAGTTAGTGATGTATTCTGTAATTATTTTTGCTTAATTTTTCTTTTTCTTTTCTTTTTTTTTTTTTTTTTTGAGACAGAGTTTCACTCTTGTTGCCCAGGCTGGAGTGCAATGGCACGATCTCGGCTAACTGCAGCCTCTGCCTCCCGGGTTCAAGTGATTCTCCTGCCTCAGCTTTCCGAGTAGCTGGGATTACAAGCATGCACCACCACACCCTGATACTTTTTGTATTTTTAGTAGAGACAGGGTTTCTCCATGTTGGTCACGCTGGCCTTGAGCTTCCAACCACAGGTCATCCGCCTGCCTCAGCCTCCCAAAGTGCTGGGATTACAGGCATGAGCCACTGCGCCCAGCTTGCTTAATTTTTCATTAGGTAGCTCATATAGTTCTTTTATGGAAATCAACACAGAATTTTAGTACACAGAACAATTTTTTTTTTTAATTTTAAATTTTTTTCCTTTTTTTTCTTTTTTTCTTTTTTCTTTTTACCTCACTGTGTTACTGAACACAGAACAATCTTAAGAGATGTTTTAGTACAGAGGTCTTAGGAAGTCTAGGATGAATGTCAGAAGGAAACTGTAACAAATTTTTTGGTGTAAACATACATTTTTATTAATAGGGTCTACAGCTTTTATCAGCATCTCTGAGAGGCTAGAGACCCTGAAAACTAAACTGAGTCTAAGCATTCTCCCTTCCATTCAACAGATGGGGAAACTGAGGTTCAAAGAGGTAGAAGTGACTTACCCAAGGTAGGTCACAGAGCAAATTAATGATGTAAGTGATCCAGGCCGAGATCACCAGACTCCCCTTTCAGAACTTATACTTTTTTTTTTTTTTTTAAATTGTTTATACTCAGCCATGTTGCTTCTCAGTCAACATATACTATAAATGTTACATTTTATTACTTGATGGAAAATGTCTAAATGTTATATCTATATTCAATCCATTTAGTTTATTGGATAAACTGCCAAATAAAGTAGTACAGTCGTCCCTCGGTATCCATGAGAGATTAGTTCCAGGAGCCGCCTCCACCCATGAACACTTACTGTGGATTGATACTTAAGTTTTTGAGACAAGGTCTCTGTTGCCCAAGCTAGAGTGTAGTGGCATGATCATAGCTCACTGCAGCCTTGAATGGCTAATTTTTAAAAAATATTTTTTTGTAGAGAGAGGAAATCACTATGTTGCCCAGGCTGGTCTTAAACTCAAGTGATACTCTTGCCTTGGCCTCCTGAAGTGCTGGGATTATAGGCATAAGCTACCATGCCTGGCTGAGTTCCTTTTATGAAGTGGTATGGTAATTGCATATAACCTATACACATCTTCCTGTATACTAAAATGTAGGAGGGGTTTTGATTTTAGAGATAAGATTATTAAAAAGTTTAGTGTTCTTTTTTTTTTTGAGACGGAGTTTCACTCATGTTACCCAGGCTGGAGTGCAATGGCGCGATCTCGGCTCACTGCAACCTCCGCCTCCTGGGTTCAGGCAATTCTCCTGCCTCAGCCTCCTGAGTAGCTGGGATTACAGGCACGCGCCACCATGCCCAGCTAATGTTTTGTATTTTTAGTAGAGACGGGGTTTCACCATGTTGACCAGGATGGTCTCGATCTCTTGACCTCGTGATCCACCCGCCTCGGCCTCCCAAAGTGCTGGGATTACAGGCTTGAGCCACCACGCCTGGCCTAAAAGTTTAGTGTTCTTATAGTATTGATGCCACATTCATTTGTGGTCCAAAGAGTGCTTTATTGTCTTGAATATTCTTGGTTTTGTTGCCCTGGCTTCATTAGGTTGTTTTGGATTGTCCTTAGTGATTGTGTGCAGTGATAATATAAGATAGTGCAGAGCACATATATTAACTGATACATTATAGAAAAGTAATTTTCATATCTTGTTCTTTTTCTTTTGAGACACAGTCTCGCTCTGTCGCCCAGGCTGGAGTGCAGTGGTGCGATCTCGGTTCAACGCAACCTCCATCTCCCGGGTTCAAGGGATTCTCCTGCCTCAGCCTCCCGAGTAGCTGGGATTGCAGGTGCCTGACACCACACTCAGCTAATTTTTGTATTTTTAGTAGAGATGGAGTTTCACCATGTTGGTCAGGCTGCTCTTGAACTCCTGACCTCAGGTGATTGGCCCATCTTGGCCTCCCAAAATGCTGGGATTACAGGCGTGAGCCACTGTGCCCGGTCCATACATTTGTTTTTAAACCAGGATGGATTTAGTAAGTGTAAATCCAACTTTAATAAATGAGATTCATGACTGGTTTTCATAGATTTTATTGTAGTGGAATTTGGTTAATATCTTCGAAAATACTTGCACATCTGTAGTCCCGTACAAAACTGCTTGTCTTACTTGATTCTCATCAGTTTTGTGAAGTAAATAGGATGAGATACTCCTAAACCTTATAAATGAGAAAACCTGGCCAGTCGTAGTGGCTCACATCTGTAATCCTAGCACTTTGGGAGGCTGAGGCAGGTGGATCACTGGAGGTCAGGAGTTCGAGACCAGCTTGGCCAACATGGTAAAACCATGTCTCTACTAAAAATACAAAAATTAGCTGGGTGTGATGTCACATGCCTGTAATGTAATTCCAGCTACTCGAGAGGCTGAGGCCAGAGAATCACTTGAACCCAGGAGGCAGAGGTTGCAGTGAGCCGAGATCGTGTCATTGCACCATAGCCTGGGCTACAGAGCAAGTCTCTGTCTCAAAAAAATAAATAAAATCAATAAATACATGAGAAAGCCTGATATTCAGAGATGGTAAATGATTTGCCTGTTGTCATATAGCTAGTTTGGATCTGGAATCCAGTCTCTGGCCATTGATTTGTTTTAGAACATTTCTTCAGCATATAGAAACACTGCATGTAAGGCACTATGCTGTATATGCTAAGGAGACAGAAGAAGCACCTTCTTTTTAAGGAGTACGTAGTTTAATGGAGAGCAGCAAAAATATTAGCAATTGTTGGTTGGTAATGTTATAATAGAAGCAGGTACAAACATCTATCTCAGACTAAAATGGGGACTGAGAAAGGGCTTCTTGGAATAGGTTACCCTTAAGCTGAATCATGATAAACGATATCCGAGGTAGAGAGAGATATTTTGGGGAAGATAGTTTGAGAAAATATAGTTTTGGGAAATACAGTGAGTTTGAGGAATATTTGAGCATTTATATAGTAGAGATTTCCTGAGCCCTTCAATGTATAAGGTACACTGCTTTTATTTTTTTGTAACCACAGTATACATGTCATAAAAATGAAAATTTTAATTAATTGAATCTACTTTTCTTATTTGAAAGATGTATTATAGTGAGTATACATTTTTGGTTATTTCAACCCTGTCTTTTTATTTATTTATTTTTTGAGACGGAGTCTCGCTCTGTCACCCAGGCTAGAGTGCAATGGCGCAATCTCGGCTCACTGCATCCTCTGCCTCCTGGGTTCAAGTGATTATCCTGCCTCAGCCTCCTGAGTAGCTGGAATACAGGCACATACCACCATACCTGGCTAATTTTTGTATTTTTAGTAGAGACAGGGTTTCACTATGTTAGCCAGGCTGGTCTTGATCTGAACTTGTGATCCGCCCGCCTCAGCCTCCCAAAGTGCTGAGATTACAGGCGTGAGCCACTGTGCCCGGCTTTATCCCTGTCTTTTAGTACCTGCGGTGGCACTAGATGTTAGAAAACTGGCACTAACAAAATTCTTTTTCTCAAAAAAAAACTAGTTAATGGGAACTTTATATTTCAAATTCAATTAAATGTGTATTTGCAGTTGGACTTGCGTCAAACTAGTTGGAACATAGCCAGTGATCCAGAGAAGAAATGTGAAAAGACATTTGAAATCATTCATAGATACCTGAAAGGCAGTTAACAGCATTTTATGATTAAAAATATTGGAAAAACTAGGAATTGAAGAGAATTCTTAATATGGTAACAAATAGTTATCTGAAACCATGTATTAAATGATGATGTCCTCAGAAGTAAAACGGAGTCCTAATATAACTTATTTAACACCTTCTGGAGGGTCTAGCTGATACAATAATATAAAAAAAGGGAGTAAGTGCAGATATTGGAAAGCAAAGCCAAAAAAGGATTATTTGCAGGTGATATGACATTCCGGAAAAAACATTTAAGCAAAATAACTAAAAAACTGTTGGAACCACCAGATATTTGGAAAGATGACCATATATAAGATAAATAAACCAATTGCAAGATTTCCTTTATGCCAACAGTGATCAGCTTAAAATTAGAAAAAGGTCCCATTCTATTAGAAAGAAAAACTGTGGAAATAAATTATAGGGCACTGATAAGAAACGTGCCACTTTTATGAAGAACATGACACAGTGTATTTGCGGAATATAAAAGATTTGAATTAAATGAAGTCTATGGTTCTTGGTCTGAAAGGTCCACCCGGTTAAGGTGGCAATTCCTCCCTTATTGAAACCAGCCTGGCCAACACATGGTGAAACCCCATCTCTACTAGAAATACAAAAATTAGCTGGGTGTGTTAGCGTGTGCCTGTAATCCCAGCTACTCAGGAGATTGAGGCTGTAAATTTTCATCTGTAAATTGAATATAATGTCAATCAAAATTTCTCTTTCCTCCTCACCCTTTTTTGAGGTGGAAGAAAAATTAATTGATTAGACAATAGGCCAGGCACGGTGGCTCATGCCTGTAATCCCAGCACTTTGGGAGGCCAAGGCTGGCAGATTACAAGATCAGGCGATCGAGACCGTCCTGTTCAACATGGTGAAACCCTATCTCTACCAAAATGACAAAAAGTGAGCCAGGTGTGTAGCCAGTCCCAGCTACTCAGGAGGCTGAAGCAGGGGAATAGCTTGAACCCGGGAGTTGGAGGTTGTGGTGGAAAAAAAGAAAAAAAAAATATATATATATATATACACATTATATATATATGTGTGTATATATCTGGAAGTCTGTGGGGGTTTGGGGACTTGACGTACCACCTTTTTTTTTTTTTTTTTTTTTTTAATCTCGGCTCACTGCAATGTCTGCCTCCCAGGTTCAAGTGATTCTCCTGCCTGAATCTCCTGAGTAGCTGGGATTACAGGCACGCACTAACACACCTAGCTAATTTTCGTATTTCTATTAGAGACGGGGTTTCACCATGTGTTGGCCAGGCTGGTTTCAAACTCCTGATCCCAGGTGATCCGCCAACCTCGACCTTCCAAAGTGCTGGGATTACAGGTCTGAGCCACTGTGCCCAGCCTATACTAAACTTCTAAGAAGGGCCGCATAGGCAATGAGATTGCAAATGGAAGGAGTGCTTAATATAGTTTGAATTTTTTACAGTATAAAAATATTGGACCACAAATTAATACTCCATTTTAGTAAATTTCAATGTTGCATGTGTTTTTATTTTATTTGGGATGGAGTCTCACTCTCTTGCCCAGGCTGGAGTGCAGTGGCTTGATTTCGGCTCACTGCAACCCTTGCCTCCCGGGTTCAAGCCATTATCTTGTCTCAGCCTCTAGAGTAGCTGGGATTACAGGTACACACCACCACTCCTGGCTAATTTTTGTTTTTTTAGTAGAGGCGGCATTTTACCATGTTGACCAGGCTGGTCTCTAACTCCTGACCTCAG
>NW_022437054.1:4763826-4862710 GCF_009761245.1 Sapajus apella
GGCGTAATCTTGGCTCACTGCAACCTCTGCCTCCTGGGTTCAAGTGATTCTTCTGCCTTAGCCTCCCCAGTAGCTGGGATTACAGGCACCCGCCATCACGCCTGGCTAATTTTTTGTATTTTTAGTAGAGACGACGTTTTACCATGTTGGCCAGGCTGGTCTCGAACTCTGTACCCTGAGGTGATCCACCCGGCTTGGCCTCCCAAAGTGCTGACATTACAGGCTTGAGCTCTCATGCCTGGCCAAAAAGAAAAAAATCTGCTTTTAAAATCTACTTTCTTGAATGTCCTATAATTATTTTTATGTTGAAGAAAGTTCAAAGCTGTATCATGGTTCAGACTGAGTTAAGACAAGAGTTGTGGTTTTGCATTTATAGACTTACAAATGCAAATGCAGGGCATTCCATTTCCACAGATTTGTTTAATCACTGCTAACTAAGTATAATATAACCTTGTTAATAAATAAAAGGAAAAATGTCCTTTGAGTGAGAAAGAGCTAATAGAAAACTAATAAACTTTATTCTGGAAAAGAGATAGAGATTCACTCTCTATTTGTAATCGGGGAAAAATTAGATCCATTGTAAAGTGACAATATTTTAGAGTAGGGTTTTTCAGAGTTAGAACATGCATAATGAATCTTAGGGTGATTTTTGAAACTGCAGATTTCTTTGCCTTAACTATGAAGTTTCTGACTTAGGAGGCCATGTTTCCTTTCATATCCTCATTTTTTTTGTCCTTCTTAGTAGGTCTGAAGTGTGAGCATAGTGAGTGGATGGCCCCTGCCTTGTATCCCAGCCATAAGACTGTTTCTGTCCAATCTCTTTGTTGTCCAGTCAGGGCTACTTACGTAATTTGCAGGGCCCAGTGAAAATAAAAATGTGAGGCCTCTTGTTCACAAAAAGTAGGGGAAAAGTGCCACTAAATGTTATAAAATATAAAGCATTTTTCTTTAAAAATGTTTGCAGCTTGTGAGACTTTGGATAAGTTAATTGCCTTTCCAGCTTCTTCTTCTTCTTCTTTTTTTTTTTTTTTTTTTAAAGATGGAGTCTCCGTTGCCCAGGCTGGAGTGCAGTGGTGCGATCTCATCTCACTACAACCTCTACCTGCTGGGTTCAAGCAATTCTCTGCCTCAGCCTCCCGAGTAACTGGGATTATAGGCTCCCGCCACCACACATGGCTAATTTTTGTATTTTTAGTAGAGATGGGTTTCACCATCTTGGCCAGGCTGGTCTTGAACTACTGACCTTAAGATCTGCTCACCCCAGCCTCCCAAAGTGCTGGGATTACAGGTGTGAGCCACCTTGCTCAGCCTCCAACGTCGTTCCACTCTTTTCTAGTTGCTTTTTCTCTGCATCAGCCATACTAGCTTTCTTTCAGTCCTTCCCACTCGTGTCCTGTGTCCTGTCACAGGGCCTCTCATATACTAGTCCTTCTGCCTGGAATGCTTTTCTTCATTATCACCTCATGCTTCAGGTCTCTCAGTAGTCAGTTTCTCAGGGAAGCCTTCCTTAGCCTGCCTGAAAGGTGAAATTCACTATTCCTATATACTCAGATAATGATGTAGTTCTTTTATTTATATTTTTTTTATTTTTCATTTTTTGGAGTTGGGGTCATTCTCTGTAACCCAGCTGGAATACAGTGGTATAGTCGTGACTCACTGCAGCTTCAGACTTCTGGGCTGAAGTGATCCTTCCCCTCAGCCTCCCACTTGGGTGGGACCACAGGTGCACACCACCACACCTGGCTGTGTTACAGTGTTTTTGTGGAGACGACGTCTTGCTATGTTGCCCAGGCTGGTCTCAAATTCTTGCTAGTTCTTTTATGACACCTTATTTGTGTGATTGGTTAATGAATGTTGGTCTCTCTTGCCGGACTTTAATGTATATTTGTTCAGGAACCCTGTTTGCTCTTCCTTGGTGATGTGTATCTAGTCCAGGGCTTGGCACCTTGTTGCTCAGTAATATTCGTTGAATGAAAAAAAATGAATGAATAAATGAGGAAGGGAGTAGTGTGAAATGAGACTAGGGAAATAGAGGCTGGGTTATCTTAAGGTCTTATTTGCTGTAATAAGTAGCTTGAATTCACACAGTATGAAACTTGTCAGATTTGTGGTTTTGATATTTGACTGGCAGCAGTGTGAAAAATCTTGTCTGTAGCTCCACCTACTCTAGAGGCTGAGGCAGGAGAATTGCTTGAGTCCAGGAGTTCAAGTCCAGCCTGGGCAACATAGCAAGACCCCATCTTTTTTTGTTTTTGGAGATGGA
This sequence comes from Sapajus apella, assembly GCF_009761245.1. Lineage (NCBI taxonomy): Eukaryota > Metazoa > Chordata > Mammalia > Primates > Cebidae > Sapajus > Sapajus apella. The sequence continues at coordinate 4,766,090 of NW_022437054.1, forward strand.
CTCTTGCACTGTCACCCAGGCTGGAGTGCAGTGGTGCGATCTCAGCTCACTGCAACCTCCCCCTGCCTGGTTCAAGCAATTCTTCTGCCTCATCCTCCCAAGTAGCTGGGACTACAGGTATATGCTGCCACGCCTGGCTAATTTTTTGTATTTTAGTAGAGATTGGGTTTCACCATGTTGCCCAGGCTGGTTTTAAACTCCTGAGCTCAGGCAGTTGGCCTGCTTTGGCCTCCCAAAGTGATAGAATTACAGGTGTGAGCCACCATGCCTGTCCCAAGACCCTGTCTTTAAAAAAAAAAAAAAATAGAGAAATAATAACTACCACCTCAGGGGGTTAGTGCAAAGATAAAATGATTTAACATACATTGAAAGAGAAGTGTTTAGTATAGTGTCTGGGGTATAGTAAGTGCTCTGTAAATGTCAGGTGCTATTTTGTACTTTAATGTATCAAATAACGTGGCATCAAATCAAGATAACTGTATAGTAAGCACTTGATAAATATGTGAGTTAATTAGATTTCTTCTAGAGTAGTGCTAGCAGATAGACTTTCTGTGCTGATAGAAGTGTTCTTTACCTGTTCTCTCCAATATGGTAGCCACTAACCGCATGTGTCTTGAGCACTTGTAACGGCTAGCGTAAGGGAGCCATTGTGGTAGTGGCTACTGTCTATGACATCACAAGTCTAGAGTGTGTGGCTGCTTGCTTTTTTTTTTTTGAGACGGAGTTTTGCTTTTGTTGCCCAGGCTGGAGTGCAGTGGTGAAATCTCAGCTCACCACAACTTCTGCCTCCCAGGTTCAAGCAGTTCTGCCTCAGCCTCCTGACTAGCTGGGATTACAGGCATGTGCCACCATGCCTGGCTAATTTTGTATTTTTAGTAGAGATGGGGGTTTCTCTATGTTGGTCAGGCTAGTTTTGAATTCCCAACCTCAGGTGATCCGCCCTCCTTGGCTTCCCTAGTGCTGGGATTACAGGCATGAGCCACTACTCCTGGCCTGCTGTTTTTTTTTGTTTTTTTGTATTTTTTTGAGATAGGGTCTCACTCTGTTCCCTAATCTGGAGTGCAGTGTCACAATCTTGGCTCCTGGCAACCTCTGCCCCCAGGCTCAAGCAATCCTTCAGCCTCAGCCCCCTGAGTACCTCTGATCCCAGGTACTTGGGAGGCTGAGGCAGGAGAATCGCTTGAACGTGGCAGGCAGAGGTTGCAGTGAGCCGAGATAGCGCCATTGCACTCTAGCCTGGGCAGCGAGAGTGAAACTCCATCTCAAAAAAAAAAAAAGTGTCTTTTTGCCTTCATCTTCTGATTTATCTTAAAATTGTGAATGTGAAATGTCTTTTGTCAGTTTTCTTCTCTTTGTCATTATGGTTGGGAAATGAAAATTTTCTAATTCTCAACAATATTCAATGAAACCTTTCAAAAAAGACCACCAGGCCAGGTGCAGTGGCTCATGATTTTAATTGCAGTACTTTGAGAGGCTGAGGCAAGCAGATCACTTGATCCCAGGAGTTTGAGACTATCGTGGGCAACATGGTGAAAACTGTATCTCTACAAAAAATTTTAAAAAATTATCCTTGCATGCAGGTGCACACCTGTTGTCTCAGCTACACAGGAAGCTGAGGTGGCAGCATCCATTGAGCCTGGGATGTCAAAGTTGCAGTGAGCTATGATCACAACACTGCACTTCAGCCTGGACGATAGAGCAAGACCCTGTCACAAAACAAAAACAAAAACAAAACCCCAAAACAAAACCCCCACCAGGTTTCTTTTATACTTTCTCAGAAGATCATGCTATAGTGTTAGGGCAATGTAGTAAAAAAAAAGATTGAGGGTAATGTAATAGGGTTGACTGACTTAGTTATTGCTTCTCTTTTCTAGATCACTTCATCATTCTTCCATTTTCTTATTATTTTAGTTCTTTTTTTTTTTCTTTATTTTTTTGACATGGAGTTTAGCTCTTATTGTCTAGGCTGGAGTGCACTGCCACAATCTCGGGTCACTGCAACCTCCACCTCCTGGGTTCAAGTGATTCTCCTGCCTCGGCCTCCTGAATAGCTGGGATTACAGGCACGTGACACCAGGCCCAGCTGATTTTTGTATTTTTAGTAGAGAAGGAGGTTTTTCCATGTTGGCCAGGCTGGTCTCAAACTCCTGACCTCAAATGATTCATCTGCCTCGGCCTCCCAAAGTGCTGGGATTACAGGCATGAGCCACCGAGCCCAGCCTCTTTTTTTTTTTCCTTTTCTCTCTTTTTTTTTTGAGACGGAGTCTTGCTATAGTGCAGTGGTACCATCTTGGCTCACTGCAACCTCCACCTCCAGGATTCAAGCGATTCTCCTGCCTCTGCCTCCCGAATAGCTAGGACTACAGGCGTGTGTCACCACACCTGGCTATTTTTGTATTTTTAGTAGAGATGAGGTTTCACTATGTTGGGCAGGCTGGCCTTGAATTCCTGACCTCAAGAGATCTGCCTACCTCGGCCTCCCAAAGTGTTGGGATTATAGGTGTGAGCCACTGCACCCAGGCTAGTCTTTTCTTAGTGTAGGGAAAATTGGGACTAATTGGTGAGTTCTGATGAAATAATTCCAAAATGATGAAATAGCAGAATATTTCAAGATTTAGAAAAAGTAAGATCACTAAGACCCTGTTGTATATATTAAGTTTATAAACGGGTTCAGTGGTCCCATAAAGTAGTTTCTCAAGCTGAATGAGGTTTATTTTTAAAAAGTAGGTCAGGTGTAGTGGCTCAGGCCTGTAATCCCAGCACCTGGGGAGGCCAAGTCGGGCAGATCACATGAAGCCAGGAGTTCAGAACCAGCCTGACCAACATGGTAAAACCCTGTCTCTACTGAAAACACAAAAAATTAGCTGGGTGTGGTGGCGGGCACCTGCAATCCCAGCTGCTTGCGAGGTGAAGACAGAATTGCTTGAACCCAGGAGGTGCAGGTTGCAGTGAGCCGAGATTGCACCACTGCACTCCAGCCTGGGAGACAGAGCAAGACTATCTCAAAAAAAAAAAAGAAGTAAATTTTCTCTTTATTCTTTGGAATGCCTCTGAGGAAAAAGAAAAGCCTTGAAATATCAAATATTATAGATAGAACTACCAAAAAAAAAACAAAACAAGAAAACACCAACAACTCTAAAAATTAAAAAGAATTGAGTCCAGTGGATTATGTTATACTGACAGTTAAGGGAACGCCTGTATTGTACCGACATTAGTATAAAGTTTGGTTTAAGCTTTTCGTAAATTGTTTTTTCGTCAGGTTAGAGATGCTTCCATCTGTTCCTACTTAGCCAAGAGTTTAGTTAAGGATCTTAATTTATTTAACTTGTTGCTGCGTTTTTAAAATAATAACATGATATCTCCTTTAATATGTTAATGTAGTGAGATATTATTTTATTTTATTTTATATTTTTGTGTGTGACAGGGTCTTAGTCTGTCACCCAGGCTGGAGTGCAGTGGCGTAATCTCGGCCCACTGCAACCTCTGCCTCCTGTGTTCAAGTGATTCTCCCACCTCAGCCTCCCAAGTAGCTGGGACCACAGGTGTGTGCCACCATGCCTGGCTAACCTTTTTTTATTTTTGGTAGAGATGAGGTTTTGCCATGTTTCCCAGGCTGATCTCGAGTGCCTGAGCTCAGGTGATTCACCAGCCTCGGCCTCTCAAAGTGTTGGGAGTATGGGCATGAGCAGCTATACCTGTCCTTATTTATTTTCTAATGTTAACCTAGTTTTGCATTTCTGGGATACCTAACTTGGTCACAGTGTATATTATCTTTAATTTGCTTTATGAAATATCTTTTTATTATTAATATTTTTAATTGACTCATAATTGCATGTGTTTGCAGGATATAATGTAATGCGCACACACACACACACACACACACACACACGGAATGATTAAGTCAAGTTAACATATCCATCACCTCCTTCCGTGAAATATCTTAAGATTTCTTCTTCCATGTTCATGAGTAGGATTGACCTATAAATTTCTTTTCCTCAACTGCCCTCATCTAGTTTTGGTATTAGCATTATATAATGATATGCTAGGCTCCTAAAATGGTATGAAGAGTGTTCACTCTTTTGTAGTTTCTTGAAGAAATCTGTATAGGATTGGAGTTGCTGTATTTATCACTATAAATTTGTTTGTTATCCTTTCAATGTCTTTTTATTTTCTGAGGCATCTGTAGTTGCTTTCTCTTTTAATTCTTGCTTGTTTACATATTTGTGTTTTTCCTCTCCAATTTTATTAGTTATTCCAAGTAAACAACTTTTGGCTTTTTTTCAACAATTTCTGCTCAATATTATTTCCTTCATTCTCTTTTCTTTGGGTAGTTTCTGCTTTCTGAGTTCTTAGGTTGGCTGCTTAGTTCTTTTGTTTCACATTCATTTTTATGTAAGCATTTAAGGCTAATTTTTCTCTAGTACTATGTAAACTATAGGGATTTTTTTTTTTTTTTTCTTTTGAGACAGAGTCTTGCTCTGTTGCCCCGGCTGGAGTGCAGTGGCTCGATTTCTGCAGTGGTTCACTGCATCCTCCTTATCTTGGGTCCAAGTGATTCTCCTGCCTCAACCTCCTGAGTAGCATGGATTACCAGTGCTCCCCACCATGCCTGGCCAATTTTTGTATTTTTAGTAGATATGGGGTTTCACCATGTTGGTCAGGCTGGTCTCCAATTCCTGACCTTGTGATCTGCCTGCTTCGGCCTCCCAAAGTGCTGGAATTAGAGGTGTGAGCCACTGCCCCCAGCCTGGCCTGTGCATTTTCTGATTTCCATTGTGATGTCTTTTTTTCATCGTTGAATTTTTCTAGTTTTCGTTATTGTTATGTTAAGTCAATTTTTTTTACCTAATCACTTTTGGTAGAGAATATGTCATGTGCATGCCAGTTATTTAAAATTTGTTTGGATATGCCTACAGCCTAGTGTTTTGTCAGTTTTTGTTCCGAAAGTGTTTGAAAAGAATGTGATATCCACTTAAAGGTGCAGTGTGTTTATGGTATTAAATCAAACTCATTAGATTTTTTTTGTCTTCCTAACAGTTACTGAAAGTTACATGTTAATCTTCCACTCTAGTGGATTTGTTGGTAGTTCTGTCTTTTTGGTTTTTTTGTTTGTTTGTTTGTTTGTTTTTGAGAAGGAGTATCCCTCTGTCACCCAGGCTGAAGTGCAGTGGCACAATTTTGGCTCACTGCAACCTCTGCCTCCCGGGTTCCAGCAATAATCCTGCCTCAGCCTCCCAAGTAGCTGGGATTGCAGGTGCCTGCCACCATGCTCAGCTAATTTTTTTTTTTTTTTTTTGTATTTAGTAGCAATAGAGTTTCACCATGTTGGCCAGGCTTGTCTTGAACTCCTGACCTCAGGTGATCTGGCCTCCTCACCTTCCCAAAGTGCAGGGATTACAGGTATGAACTACTGCACCCGGCCCCCAATTTTCTTTTCAATGTGTCTAATCTGCCTTTTAATCTGCCTAGTGAATTTTTAACATATATTTTATTGAAGTATATTAACATACAAGAAAATTCACAAATTTCAGTTGTCCAGTTTGGTGATGGTATGTGATTGTGTGTACCCCTGTAATTACCATCCAAATCAAACATGTCTATTGATATACAGTAGATATTTCTTTTATTATATTGCTCATAGAAGTTTTCTTGTGATATCTTGCTCCTTTTTAACAAAAATTATTATAAAATTCAACATAAAACTTACCATTCATATTGTTGTGTAATTATCACCAAAATGTATCACTATCTCCAGAACTTTTTCATTATCCCAGACTGGAACTATATTCCCATTAAACACTAACATCCCATTTCTTCCTCCCTCTAATCCCTGGTAACCATGATTCTACTTTCTATGAATTTGACTATTTTAGCTACCTCATATAAGGGGGATCATACAGTATTTGTGCTTTTTTGTCTGGGTTATCTTACTTGGCGTAATATTTTCAAAGTTCATCCATGCTGTAATATATCTCAGTACTTCATTCCTTTGTTGTTGTTGTTTTGAGGCAGGGTCTTGCTCTGTCACACAGACTGGAGTGCAGTGGCGCAATCATGGCTTCTTGTAGTCTTCACCTCCCAGGCTCAAGCGATTTTCCCACTTTAGCCTACCCAGTAGCTGGGACTACAGGTGCAAGCCACGAGGCCTGGCTAGTTTTTGTAGAGATGAGGTTTTGCCATGTTTCCCAGGCTGGTCTGGAACCCCGGAATTTCAGCAATCCACTGCCCTAGCCTCCCAAAATGCTGGTATTACAGATGTGAGCCACTGTCTGCTATCACTTCATTCCTTTTTATTTCTGAATAATATTCCATTGTGTGAATATGCCATGTTTTGTTTATCCATTTATTTATTAATGAACCTTGGTACAGTCTATTAAACCGTTGCTTTCGGTTCTTTTGGATGTATAGCTGGAAGTAGAATTACTGGCTTATGTGATAATTTTATGTTCGATTTTTTGAGAAACTGCCATACTATCTTTCCTAGTGGCTGTTCCTCTTTTTGTTTGGCTGTACCATTTCTGCATTCCCACCAGCAGTGTACAAAGGGTCCAGTTTCACCACAACCTCACCAACACTTGTTATTTTCTGATATGTCTGTTCTCATGGATGCGAGGTGGTATCTTGCTGTTTTGATTCAGATTTTCCTAACGATTTGGTATGTTGGGCCTCTTTTCATGTGCTTGGCTATTTGTATATCTTCTTTGGAGAAATGTCTGTTAACCTCCTTTTTGTATTTTTTTGTCTTTAATTTTATTTATTTATTTATTTATTTTGAGCTGGAGTTTCGCTCTTATTGCCCAGGCTGGAGTGCAATGGCACGATCTTGGCTCGCCACAACCTCACCTCCCTGATTCTCCTGCCTCAGCCTCCTGAGTAGCTGGGATTATAGGCATGTGCCACCATGCCTGTCTAATTTTGTATTTATTTATTTATTTAAGTTTCTTTTACATGGAGTCTCGCTTTGGTGCCAGGCTGGAGTGCAGTGGCACGATCTCTGCTCACTGCAACCTCCGCCTCCTGGGTTCAAATGATTCCCCTGCCTCAGCCTCCTGAGTAGCTGGGACTAGGCACGTGCCACCATGCCCAACTAATTTTCGTATTTTTAGTGGAGACGGGGTTTCACCATGTTGGCCAGGATGGTCTTGATCTCTTCACCTTGTGATCTGCCCGCCTTGGCCTCCCAAAGTGCTGAGATTACAGGCATGAGCCACCATCACACCTGGCCTTAATTTTGTATTTTTAATAGAGATGGGGTTTCTCCATGTTTCTCAGTCTGGTCTCAAACTCCCCACCTCAGGTGATCTGCCTGCCTCAGCCTTCCAAAGTGCTGAGATTACAAGCATGAGCCACTGTGCCCGGCCTTTTTTATTTTTTAATCAGGTTAATGGTTTTTTGTCTTTGAGTTGTAGGAGTTCTTTATAGATTACAGATACTAACCTTCTATCAGATAAGTAAATGATTTATAGTATTTTCTCCCATTCTGTGGATTGCCTTTTCATTCTTTTGATAGTGTCATTTGATATACAAAAGTTTTTAATTTTGGTAAAGTCTCCTTTTTACATTTTTAGTTCTTCTTTTAAATATTTTATGTTCTGTTTCTTAAATTTCCAATATTTGTGAGTTTTGTTGGTCTGATTCTCTGATTCTTCAGTTTGTTGTTCTGTAAACTTGTAGTGGCTTATTTCCTCTTGTGTTTTGTGAAATTTATATGTATTAACTCTTGGAAATGTTTATGAAAAACTTTGAAGCCTGGATTCCTCCAAGTGCCTGGGTACATAAACACAGGACTACTTTAATTTTATCGCCTGGAAGTTTTTTGGACCACATGGGTCCTGTTGTGATGGGCAAGAGACCTGTTGTGGGCCTGCCTAGGGTTGTTCATTGTTTGAAGTAATTAGCCTCTTCCATCTGCTGTCAAGGTCCAAACTGGCAAGTTAATTCTTCCCTCCCTTCTCTCTTCTTTTTCTCTTTCTTGGCCCCCCTCCTTCCTGGTTTGTTTTGTTTATTTTTTAAATAGTTTACCCTTGCGCTGAGGATCCCAGCTTTATATGGAGGGATATCTTGTTAGGTCCCTACCTGAGATAGGACCTGGCTTTAATTCCTGTCTTCTTTACCCTAGGCAGCTGTCAAAATGGAAGTTCAAGGTCACTAGAGATTGGCACATGTCTCCGGGGTAAACACATGAGTGTTTGCATTTATCTTTGGATCCCTGCTTTTGCTTCTATTTTAGCTTTTGATGATTCCTTAATTTCTTTTAAGCTCAGTTATGCATTTAAAAATTTAAAGAAATTTTGTCCACCGTTTATTTTAGCAGAAGAGTTGTTTAAGGTCAGCTGTACCATTGGGAATGGAAGGCCCACTTATTTAAGGAAATAGAAGGTTTTAAACAGATAGAAAAATGCGTAGAGTAATAAAAATTATACTCGTGCCTACCTCCTAGATTAGCAAACGTTCAAATAGATGTTTCGCATATAATCTTTTAAAAATATATAAATATCACAGATATAATTGAAGCCCCCTTTGAGTCCCTGTAGACACCATTCCCTGCCTCGTCCTCAATCTCCAACAGCTTCACAGTTGCTTATCCTTTCTTCCATGCTTTTATACTCTTCCCACAAATGTAAATAACATACTATTGAGTTTTTAAAATTTCTATTATACATGTCTTGTCATTTGCCATTTTCATTCAGGATAATTTTCAAGGGTTATCTAGGTTGGTAAATATATCTCTAGTTCAATTTTTAATGTTTTTATAAGACACTGTATGGCTACAGTGTATTCTCTTTTGGTGGAAACTTATTTATTTATTTATTTATTTTGAGACGAAGTCTCGATCTTCTCGCCCGGGCTGGAGTGCAGTGGCACGATCTCGGCTCACTGCAACCTCTGCTTCCTGGGTTCAAGCAATTCCCCTGCCTCAGCCTCCTTAGTAGCTGGGATTATAGGCACACGACATCACGCCCAACTAATTTTTGTATTTTTAGTAGAGAAGGGGTTTTACCATGTTGGCTGGGCGGGTCTTGAACTCCTGGCCTCCCAAAGTGCTGGGATTACAGGCGTGAGCCACCATGCTCAGCCCCCATTGGCAACTTTTCTATTACATTTTGTATTTGGATTAGGTTTGGCAGTATATAACAAAAAATGAATTGCAGTGTTTTTTAAAAAGATAGGTTTAGTTTTTCTTACACAAAAAGTATGGATATATCTATATCTATATCTATCATCTATCTGTCTGTCTGTCTATCTCTCTGGTTTAGTGGCTGCAGGGGCTCACAATTCTGTTTTTCTGTTTTACTATTATTAAAGGGTGTCTTTGATCTTTTAAGTCTTCTCATGGTCCCAGATGATTAGTAGAACTACAGCTATCATGTCTACTTCTAGGGAACAGGAATGAAGGGTGTGCTCCTAGCTGAATCATCTCTCTTTAGGGAATCCCTCTTGAAACTTTGCTAATATCTTACTGGCCAGAACTTAATTCCATAGATCCTCGTAGCTAGAAATGGGTTTAGGTGGGTACATTGCTGCTGAGCAAATAAAATTAGGGTTTTGTTACTAAGGAAGGAGGGAAGAATAAAGGTATAGTTGTCAGTTTCTGCTATAAATTATCTTTTTCTTACTTTTGTGAATGTTTTTATGTTCTGAATATTAATCCTTTGTTAATTATATCCAATGCAATTATTGTCTTCTGAAATCTGTGACTAGTCTTTCACTTTACTTAGTGGTGCCTTTAAATTTAGGAGGTTATGATTTTAATATAGTCAAATTTACTAATTTTTAAAAAGGATTTTTGCCTTTTATTTATTAAGAAGTTTTTCCCTACTTTGACTTCATACTTTCCTATGTTTTCTTCCTATTATTTAAAGTGTTGCTTTTCATTTTTAAATCTTAAGTCCACCTGGAATTTATATACAATATGAATAACTGTCTAATTTTACATTTTTCCTTAGAAATTGCCATTTGTTCCAGCACTATTTAAACAGAGTATACAAAATCTGTTTTTTTTTTTTTTCTCATTAATTTGTCATGTGTCATAGGTCTGTTGCTGGGAATTTTCTCCACTCCATTGTTTTTGTCTGCTCTAAGAATTACTATTATGTCTTCATAAGTATTTGGATTTAGTTGGATATCACCTCCTTCTTATTTTTTAAAATTAATTTGACCCTTTTGGGTCTTTACTCTTACATGTGTTAGGATTATCTTGTCATATAAACCCTATTGGGATTTTAATTGGAATTGTATTACTCGTTATAGATTAATATTGGGAGACCTGTATATACATTTTTAAGTGTAGTTCTTATGAGATAATTCATCAGCAGCATTTTGTAGGTTTCTCAACTAGTGTGCTACAGAAATGGGATTAGAAACCAGGTCTTTCTGGTTCTGTAGTTGTGAGATTGTGTAAAGGGGTTTTTGAGATAGGGCATACCTGTTTGTAAACGAAAAGAAGGGACCACTGCTAAGGATAACTTTTAAAGTAAGATGGAGGGAAGAGAGACACGAAGGAACTAAGGCTTTATGTGAGAGAGGAGGACATAGAGTTAAGAGACAATTATGGAGGAGAGAATATTTTGCGAGAAATTGGAGAAGGTGATAGAGGAAGAACATTGGGAGGAAAAGAGACTTAAGATATGTAAAGGAGCTCATCATACTAGAAGGCCTTTTTTGAAAGGACAACTTTCAAATTTGAAAGGGTAGCTTTGCTAGGGAAACAGGAATTACTTACGGCAGTGACTGTCAAATTCGTTTTGCTAGAAAGGTCCAAAACCTGAAATTTATAGTACTCTTTGTGGAATATTATGAAATATTGTTATGTCAAATTTGAAGTAACAAAATATTTTATTTTGTGTTAATGGATTTAAATTGAGATAGGATCAGTGGTAACCTCCAAAGGGTAAGGAAAGATTATGGAGGGAAAACTGAAAGTTGAGAAAATTTTTATCATTAACTTAAAATTTTTAGTGAATGAGTTAAAGATTATCAGTATTTATGTTTTTGGGTGGTACATCTATCATTTTCTAATTAGACTGTTAAACCATCCGTCTTAGTCCATTTTCTGCTGCAAGAACAGAATACTACAGACTGGGTGATTTGTAAACGAAATTTTTTTTTTTTTTTTTTTTTTTTTTTTTTTTGAGATGGAGTCTTGCTCTGTCACCCAGGCTGGAGTGCAGTGGCGCAATCTTGGCTCACTGCAACCTCTGCCTCCTGGGTTTCAAGCAATTCTCCTGCCTCAGCCTTCCGAGTAGCTGGGATTATAGGCACCTGCCATCATGCTTGGCTTATTTTTATATTTTCAGTAGAGATGGAGTTTTACCACATTGGTCAGGCTGGTCTCGAACTCATGACCTCAGGTGATCCCCTGCCTCAGCCTCCCAAAGTGCTGGGATTACAGGTGTGAGCCATCTCGCCTGGCCAAGAACAGACATTTATTTGGCTTATGGTTCTGGAGGCTGGGAAGTCCAAGAGCATGGTGCTGGCATCTGATGAGGGTCTTCTAGCTGTGTTATCCTGTGGCAGAAGGACAAGTGAGCATAAGAGAGAGAGGGAGGGAGGGAGGGAGGGAGGGAGGAAGGAAGAGAGAGAGAAAGAGGGCTGAATTTAACCTTTTATCAGGACCCCACTCTTGAGTTGATGGCATTAGTCTATTAATAAGGGCCAAACACTCATGACCTAATCACCTAATCATTGCCCCATCTCACAATACTGTTAAAATGGCAATTAAATTTTATCATGGGTTTAGGTGAATAGATTCGAACCATAGCACCATATCTCTCTCAAAGATAAATAAGAAATTAAACCTAAGACATCCTTAAATGAGCTCTATAATATGACTTGAACACATATTTTCTTTCTAGTTTTATAGCTTATTTCATATCTACCAGTAGTGCCTGGTTTTCAGTCTGACTTTAATATTCTCACATTTCTTGTGTGTGTGTTTCTTAATGGTCCTATAAATGATACGTATATTTAGCCAAGAATATTCAGATTTCTCTAGTAGGTATCTGAAAGATATTATTCTACCAACTGTGTGTCCCCAGCACAGTAAAACTTAAGGAGGTTCAAAGCATGGGCTTTAATATCATACAGACTTAAGGTCAAATTCTGGTTATGATATTTGTTAACTCTGTCATCTTGGGCATGCAACACTATCTGAATCCTATTTTCTTCATATGTAAAAGGGGTGAAATAATTCCTACAGGGATGTTTGGGTTTAAATGAGATGATGTATGTAAAGTATTTAGCCCTCTGCCTGGCAAATAAGTAGTAGAGGTTGTTAATAGTAGTAAAAAAGTTACAATTATTGCTGCCCAGGGAAAAGAAGTCTAAAAGTCCTGTAGAAAATTAGCGGGGCTCGCTCGTGTGTGCCTGTAGTCCCCAGTTACTTGAGGAACTGAGGCATGAGAATCGCTTGAACCCGGGAGGTGGAGGTTGCAGCGAGCTGAGATTGTGCCACTGCACTTCAGCCTGGGCAACAGAGTGAGACTCTGTCTCAAAACAAAACAAAACAAAACAAAACAAAACAAAACAAAACAAAAAAGGTCCTGTAGGATTTGACAATTGGGATTCCTGACTTTTTTGAGGAAAGGATTAGTAACATGATGGAGGAAGAAGCCAGAATGAATCAGTGCAGGCAGAAATTACAGACTCGATGAATTATTATGTGAGTGTTTAGTGCCTGTCTTTCCTAATAGTACTTCATAAGGGCAGGGCTTTTTCCCTTTAGCATCCCTAGTTTCTGGTATGGTGCCTGGCATACAGTCAGCCCTTAAAAATATTCTTTGAATAGAGAGAGACGAAGAAGGAACTGAGGCTTTATGTGAGAGAGGAGGATGTAGATTTAAGAGACAGTTATGGTGTTAGTAAATAATTTAGGTTTTAGTAAATTATGTTTAGAGTTCTAATTTTGGATGCCTCTAGAACACTGATGGTATTCTCTGGGAGATTTTGTGAACTGAAGGCAACTGAGCTGGGCTAGAGGCTCATGCTGCAGTTTGGGGCTAGAAATCCCAGTCAATTGAGCTAGGAATTTGTGAGCTCCAACTCTGGAAACACATCTCGGTTTTTTCCCATCCTTGTTTTCATTTTCCTGAAGATCCTTGGGGTGGTCTTGGCTCTCTACTGCCACCTCCTATTGCTTCCAAACCTTTGAGGTCACAGTGAGCTATGATCATGCCACTGCACTCCACTCTGGGTGACAGAGTAACACCCTGTCTTAAAAAACAAAACAAAAAGGCTGAGTACGGTGGCTCATGCCTGTAATCCTGGCACTTTGGGAGGCCGAGGTGGAGGTCGCAGTGAGCTGAGATCATGCCACTGCACTCCATCGTGGGAGACAGAGTAAGACTCTGTCTCTAAAAAAAAAAATCAAAAAACAAAACAAAGCAATAAAACAAAAACCCCACAGACTCATCTTGTTGAACTTAAGAGAAGGTGATGGGAATAAAAAATTTGAAAATTGGCTGGGCATGATGGCTTCCACCTGTAATCCTAGCACTTTGGGAGGCCAAGGCAGGCAGATCACTGAAGGACAGGAGTTGGAGGGCAAGTTGGGCAGCATAGTGAGACCCTGTCTCTACAAGAAAATACAAAAATTATCTGGGCTTGGTGGCATGTGCCTGTAGTCCCGGCCACTGAGGAGGCTGAGGCAGGAGGATCTCTAGAGCCCTGGAGGTTGAGGCTGCAGTGAGCCATGATCATGCTACTGTATTCCAGTCTGGGCAATAGAGCAGGTCTCAAAAACAGACAAAAAACCCAAAAAGCAGACAAAATAATTTGAAAATGGAAAGACAAAAATACCTACTTCTAGAAATATAGTTAGCTGATCAGTTTTTTGGGTTGTTTTTTTTTTTTTTTTTTTTTTTTTGCTATAAGCTCTTACTCTATCACACAGCCTGGAGTGCAGTGGCATGATCTTGGCTCATTGCAACCTCTGTCTCCTCAGTTCAGGTGATTCTCCTGCCTCAGCCTCCCTACTAGCTGGGATTACAGACTCCTGCCACCATGCCCAGCTATTTTGGTGTTTTTAATAGCGACAAGGTTTCATCATGTTGGCAAGGCTGATCTTGAACCACTGACCTCAGGTGATCCACCCGCCTTGCCCTCCCAAAGTGCTGGGATTATAGACTTGAGCCCCCATGCCAGGCTTCACAGTTCCCCACCCTCCCCGACTCCCCTACTCAGATTCTCGCTCTGTCTCGAAGGTTGGAGTGTGCAGTGGTGCCATCTGGGCTCACTGCAACCTCCGCCTCCAGGGTTCTAGCAATTCTCCTACCTCAGCCTCCCGAATAGCTGGGATTATATGTCACCTACCACGCCCGGCTAATTTTTAATGTTTTTGTACATAGAGATGGCGTTTCACCATGTTAGCCAGGCTGGTTTCGAACTCCTGACCCCAGGTGATTCACCCACCTTGGCCTCCCAAAGTGCTGGGATTACAGGCATGAGCCACCACACCCCTGACCCTCAGTTTTATTAGGAAATTCTTTTCTTTTTCTTTTTTTTTGAGACGGAGTCTTGCTTGTTGCCCAGGCTGGAGTGTAGTGTCACAGTATCTGCTCACTGCAACCTCTGCCTCTCTGGTGTGATTCTCCTGCCTCAGTCTCCTAAGTAGCTGGGATTACAGGCGCCTGCCACGGCACCCAGCTAATTTTTGTATTTTCTAGTAGAGATGGGTTTTCACCATGTTGGTCAGGCCTGTCTTGAACTCCTTACCTCATGATCCTCTCACCTCTGCCTCCCAAAGTGCTGGGATTACAGGCATGAGCTACACTCGGCTTTTTTTTTTTTTTTTTTGAGACAGAGTCTCGCTTTGTCTCCCAGGCTGGAGTGCAGTGGCAGGATCTTAGCTCACTGCAACCTCCACCTCCTGGGTTCAAGCATTTCTCCTACCTCAGCCTCCCAAGTAGCTGGGATTACAGGCATGTGCCACCATGCCCGGCTAATTTTTTTGTATTTTTGTTAGAGACAGGGTTTGGCCATGTTGGCCAGGCTGGTCTCAAATCCCTGATCTTGTGATCTGCCCACCTCGGCCTCCCAAAGTGCTGGGATTACAGGCGTGAGCCACCATGCCCGGCCTTTTTTTAAAAAAAATTGAGATGGGTTCTCATTCTGTTGCCGAGGTTGGAGTGCAGCAGCAGGATCTCAGCTCAGCAACCTCTGCTGCCTGGGTTCATGTGATTCTTGTGCCTCAGCCTCCCGAGTAGCTGGGATTTCCAGGCGTGCACCACCATGCCTGGCTAATTTTTTTGTATTTTTAGTAGAGACGGGGTTTCGCCATGTTGGCCAGACTGGTCTTGAACTCCTGACCTCAGGTGATCTGCCCGTCTTGGCCTCTCAAAGTGCTGAGATTACAGGTGTGAGCCACCATGCCCAAATTCTTTTTTAAAAAATATTAAAGAATTTAACACAATTCTTTCTCTTTCTCTTTCTTTCTTTTCTTTTCTTTCTTTTTTTTTTTTTTGAGACAGTTTCACTCGGTCACCCAGGCTGGAGTGCAGTGGCGCCATATGTGCTCATTGCAATCTCCATCCCTCCGGTTCAAACGATTCTCATGCCTCTGCCTCCACGTAGCTGGGATGACAGGTGTGCACCACCACACTCAGTTTATATTTTTGCATTTTTAGCAAAGACTGGATTTCACCATGTTGCCCAGCCTGGTCTCAAATTCCTGATCTCAAGTCATCCGCGCGCCTTGACCTCCTAAAGTGCTGGGATTACAGGAGAGAGCCACGGCAACCAGCCAACACAATTCTTTAATGGAAATATTTTCATTTTTATCTAGAGAACTGTAGAGGGTGCTATTTCATTAGAAATAGTAGTCTGAACCGGCTTTAGCTAATTATAAGAATTCTCTGAAGCCAGAGCTTCACAGTAGTAAATTTTTCTTGTGTGAACTTTTTTTTTTACTATTTTGACTGAAATTAGAGTGACTGATGTTGCGTAATTGATATAGTTTATAATGAATGTTGATCTAATATAATTGATTATAACATTTTTCATTTTCTAGATTGATATAGTTGAAATTATGACTTGCCCTCTTCATACAATGGTTTGAATAATAAAGGTTTATTTTCCTGCCATCTACCTCCAACGCCCTTTCTCAAATTTAGTATTTGTAAGTCTTAATAGTTTAAAAATACAAGAATGTACATTTTATGTAGATCTGGTTCAGAAGATTATTATCTGTAGAAGAATGATTGTTAAACCAAAATGGTATTTAAAAACTTGGGGACAGACTTTAAAAATTGTTTTTAAGTTAGAAGTCTGGATTTTTTGAGTGATTAATTTATTATTCAGAAATATGTTCTATAAATTCCAAACTTAAACTGTTCCCAATTTTTTCTGGTTTGATAGTGATTTTAGAAAACTTAAGGTGGAGTTATTTGATCTTCTGAATTAAAGGATTGCTTTTGAAAACTGATTTTTAGTAACTTGGATTCAATTTCTCCTGTCCTGCAGAATTTTCAAATTATTTGAACTAGGTCAAGTTAGTCCAAGTGGTATATTTTGGAATAAAAGGTGATAAGTCAGCTAAATGTTTAAAAAAGTACAGAAAAGTTAGATAAGTATCTGTTTTTTTAAAATGCAAGTTTTTAAAAACCTTTAAAGTATTCTGACTCAAACCTTGCCAGGATTTTTTTTTTTTCTGAAACCATAGTTTAAACATTTATTATCAAGTTTTATACTGTAGTTCTTTAAAAAGTTAAGCAAGAATTTGTCCCTCTTGCTCCCAAAAGTGCAAGCATTTTCTGTTCTTGTGGGTTAAAATATTGCTGTTATTCAAGCTTTCTCATTAAATAAGTGTATCTGTTTTTGTTTTTAACTCTCAAGGCACCACCTTCCATGGTCAATAATGAACAACGCCAGCATGCAGAGCACATATTCTTATCATTTAGGAAATCAAAATCACCATTTGCAGTTTGCAAGCATATTTTGGGTAAGTATTCACTTAAAAAATATAAAGTATTTTGGCATAATCAGATCTAGGTTTGCTGTCTTAAACATATTTAAATTACTTTTTAAAAATCAGGTTTATACAGTTATAATTTTTAAATTAATAATCATTCTACTGGAGTGACTTTAAAGATATTCTGTAAAGCCAGGCAGGAAACTTTGTTTTCACATTGGATTTTTACCCCCCTAGATATAGTGTTCCATAATTTGTTTTATTATTGACCATAACATGAAGGCTGTTAATAGTAGAGAAAAAATTTAGTAATTTTTCAGTTATTTTCAAATGTCAATTATTACAGGATACGTAGTATAATATCTTTTAGCCCAGTGTTAGTTTTAAAATTAAGATTGTTTTTGGAGTTTTCTACATTTCCTTTTAGTTGTTTTCCGTAGGTTGTTTTTTTTTTTTAAACCATTTAGTTTGTACTCAGTTTGCTTAATGAATATTAGTCATGTCTGGGTAGGGTATTGCTGTATATATCCTAAAATAAAACACCAATTTTTACTTTTGTCAAATATGTTTTATAAGTATCTTCTGTCTGACATGTACAGAAAAGATTTCCTCTAAAACAGTTGCAAGAAATATAACTCTCTTATCCAAAGATGGCATTTTCTAAGAGTTATATATGATGTTGCCATCTGTCTCTTAGGTATTTTTCAATAACAGAGAGACTTCATTGGTTATTGTTGTTTTATAACCTGATTACTACTGGCTGATTTTTTTTTTTTTTTAGTGGGAGCCATCTTTTGTAAGGCTCTGGAAGGCTACTTGAGTCATCTTTGACCATAAAATTGGTTAGTTGAATATTAGGAACTAAAACATCTGAACTTTTTATTCTTGTGCTTTTAGTAAGGCTTATCAATAGCTACCAGTAGGCTAGTTTCCACATTGAAATAAACTACAACTAGAGTTATGTGTTAAAAGTGTTTTACATATAAGGGCTTATGAAACAGTTGTTTGATTGTAGTGGACAGAGTGATGCTGTAGCAACTATGACATCTAGGTGCCAGTGGTGCACCTTGAGGAAGTCACTTCACCTCTCTGGGCCTCTTTTGCATCTGCCTTATGGCAATAATGATACCGTTTGTCTTAATGGATTTGCTATCTTAAGTTGTTTTGTCAGGTAAAAATATAATTACTTTTCATTATGTAAAAGCACTATGTGAACAGTAAGGTAAAAGTCATGGCCATATACTTGATTTTAAACAGCTTTCAAAAAATGTAATCGGCTTAAATGCTGTGTTCTCTGTTTGCAAGGGACTAGCAGCAGTGGTGAAGGTGGCTCTGGTCTCAATCAGGAGTTAGGTCTTAGCAGAGGAACAGGTTCAACAACTACCTTTTAAATACTCCCTGAAGCCATTTTAATTAATGAATTCACTTATTTCAGTGGTCAGCTTTTATAGTTGGATGGATTAGTTTCTGGCACTAAGAAGATTTATCTTATACCTGTGCAGGATATTTCAGTCAATGTTAAATGAAGCAAAACTAAACAGCATAAAGAGTTTAAGGGGGCATTAACTCATCCTTACTGCCTTGAAATTGTTCAGGATTAATAGATTTAGAAAACCATCGTGTTAAACTATTAACCCAAAATATTTGAGTCTGGTTTTCATGGCATATGCCTTAATGACATTGACTAGGATTCCATCAGTGTTTCATCTGACTTTGTATTGGAATTCAGTGTCATTCTACACTAGTTGGGAAAATAGTTGATCTAAGTTATAAGTATTTTATTAGAGCGTATTTGTTTATACCACCTTCCTTTTTAGAATATGTAAATTTTATGAAGTATTGTTGCTTTGTTATGATTGAGCTTGTTTTAGAATACTTTTGTTTTCCTGATAAAATTTTTCAAAGAGTAGTATTGCTAGTTCCGGCCATGCTTTTCAAATCAGTTTGGGTTTTGAGACTTGACTATTTAAAAGGTGGAGTGCATGTATTACAAGCATAATCATTAATGTACTGCAAAGCCCTGTGTTACATTAATGTTTACATCTAAACTTCACAGAAAATCTTTTCACTCCTTATTCAGTTGCCACCAGCACAGAAGGGTAAATTCCTCTAAGAAGACTTCTCATACAAGTGGCAGTCAATCGCAGTTCAGAATTTTCACATTCTTGTTTAGGGATGATGTGATCATTTTTATAGAAGGTCTGGGTAGTATATTCCACTAAAGGGGAGACTTTCTCTTTGATGCTTCCCTTTTCTAGCCTCTTAAAATTCTTCCTTCTCAACTTCTGACTTCAGTTTTATATGTTACTAATTTTTCCTCATTTCTCTCTCTTATCCTTTTGTTTTTATTCTAGTTTTTATGTTCTTTGCTCTTTTCTGTGTGTGTGTGTGTGGTGGATCTATCTGTGCGTGCATGCGGCATGCTTGCACATTTTGTCAGAAGAGCACTTTTAGACTTCTTCAGAAGTCTTTGGCACTTAGGAATTTATATTTTTTTAGGGTCAGATGTTCCTTTAAAAAAACCAGTGAGTTCTATTCTTGCTAAAGAAATAATCAAGAACAGTGAAGAATTTGTTTACTTCTTCTGGAGCTAACTTTGTGGCATCCTTTTGCTCCTTTCTCAGGGAGAAATGGATTTCTTTGACTTCTGATTTCAGAAGTAGCCAAAACAAAATAATAAGCTACCAAAAAGTCAGTTAGACTAGTAAAGTTTTACATCTCTGGAAGATTGTTTCCTTAGTAGTGCTGTCAGTCATGGGGAATTAGTAAATCATCTTCCATCTGGACTTTTTGTCATTAGTGTGTGGACACAGAAGTTGGGTCAAAGAGCAGATTTTTGGAGCTTATATTGCCTGTGCTTTGGACAGAAATCTTTAAAGCCAGAGAGTTGATTGTAGTAGTTGTGTATCTGTAGCTTCACTACTGGGATTTTGTTTTCTTTTTTCAAAAACTTTTTGGTCAAAATGTGGTGCTTTTCCTCTATTATTAACTTTAACTTTTGTCTTCATGTTTCTGTCTAGTTTCAGATGGCTCACAAAATGCAAATGAATTTTATTTACATAATTATTATTCAAGAAAGTTACTGTGGTGGCAAATGAAAACATTCTGCTGAGGTCACCTAAAGTAATTTATTCTCTGGACAGTGTCCTAGTCAGTGGCAGATCTTCCTAAAAGTAGTTAGTTTAGAAATTCTAGATGAGGCTGGGAGCAGTGTTGCATGCCTGTAATCCCAACATAGGAGGCTGAAGCAGGAGAATTGCTTGAAGTGGGAGGTGAGGGTTTCGGTGAGTCGAAATTGTGCCATTGCACTCAGCCTGGGCAACAAGAGTGAAACTCCGTCTCAAAAAAAAAAGAAAAGAAAAAAAATTCTAGATGAATTGTGAGTTCCTGTAGTTCCAGACATCTTTATAACAAAGAGTAAAAATGAAACTCATATGTAATTTCATACTGGTAGGCTTCTAGAGTCCCTTCTAGCATCTCTTGCATACTTCTATGTATAAGTTAAATTTACGACAGCTAATAATGGTTTTTATGAGAAAGGGTAATTTATTAGCTTAAGAAAATTTCTTCTTTTAAATTAGGAATTTGGCCTTTTTTTTTTTTTAATTTCTCCGTTCTTAGAGTCAGCTTCTTACGGGAGTAGTCATTTAGAGATCTTCATTTAATACCACATGCAAAGGTGTCTAAGAAAGAGTTAAGAAACTTTTGTCTCTTGAAAGCTTCTCACACCTAACACCTACTCTCTCCAAAGGGCAGAAAAAGGCTTGTACATAAAAACAAATAGTTAGAAATAGGAATGTTTCAGTGATCATTAACATTGAAGGTGTTTATTTGCTCTTGTCTTCAGTGGCATGTGTGTTTCAGGGTAGATTAGTATTGCTCAAGGAACATTTACCAGCCATGTGACCTCAAATTTCCTGTCTCTTGCGGCATCGATTTCTTCAGCTCCTGTAAAATGCAGGAATTGATTTAGATGATCTTGAGTTCTATTTCTAAAATCCTGAGAGTCCCTGAGATTTTGCTTCCTTGTTGAAATCCATGGTTAAGGATTTCCGGTTTCTTGTCCTTAAAATTTTTACTATTGCAGTAGAAAATGAAGATAGGCAAACAAACATCATTTTCTTTAAGAAGAGGTTTATAATGAGAGATTATTGAAATTACCTTTATGAGACAGTACCATGTTTCTCTTTAGTTGATCTAAACAGATGAAGCTGGGTTTCTGTTCAAATCCTCTTTTTTTCTAATAGGTTCACATTTTTAGAAGCTATTGCTTTATTTTAATTATTTATTATATTTTAAATTTCTAAATTTGTATCAATTCTGATAATCATCTCAATTAGAGTTCATGTTAAGATAGCATAGAATCAAAACTTTAAAAAAAGGTTCAAATTGGTTTCTTAGTAGTTTTGATATGATCAGAACTCCTATGTAGTAGTCTAATGTGATAGAAATTTATATAGGGTATGCCTTTTCTCCTACATTTTTATAGCTAATGTGTCAAGAACACTTGTAAGATTTTTAAATGACCTGAGCTTGAATAGGAGAGAAAACAGTGTGCTTGACTATATATATCTTCATGCTCTTCTGATAAATTCTTGAAGATGTCAGTCTATGCCTAGAGTTAATTGCTCATGGCTTTGAGATATGCATGTCCAGTGATCTTGGCAAATAATCTGGAGTCTAATTGTGGACTTTTCATGGATTTCACATGATGGTTATTTTTTAGAGCTTCAGAAAATTTCTACTTTTTCTTGACTTCATTTTGACTGTTTCTCCCTGTTGATAATGCTGTTTGGAAACTGATTGTAGTATTGGTGAATAAAAGAAAAAATAGAAAATTAATATAAAAAAATGTTTAAAGTGTGTTAATTTTCTATTTTTTCTCCCCTGATTTAGATTTTAGATCAGATACTATAACTTGCTAGCTAAGGCTGGGTCTTCCTAAGTGTAGCTTTGGGATTTTACTCAGTTTGATCAGTACTGCAATCAGAATATTCACAAGCACTTCTCACCTTGTGTAAATGTGATGTATTTTGTTTGTTACATTTTGAGAAAGAAAACCTGAACATGATCATTTTTATTTCTGAACTTGCTATTAGAGATGGGTCATCCTGCTGAAAGCTTAATACTTATAATGGAAATATTTTAACAGCATGGCTCATCACAGATAGTAATGTTCAATGACTAGTTTATTAAAATACTTTTCAGATATGAAGCTCTATTTTGCACAGGGTGAGAATCTTAGGAAATTTTCTGATTGCTTTATATTTTTATTTTTATTTTTTTTAAAGCTGTGTTATTTTTTAGTTCTTCATGCTTTGGAAGTAACAGTTGAAGAGAGGTGAGGAAAGTTTGTGAAAATTGTGATCGGTGATTAGCTGCCACCTGCCTGAGGTGTCTTCTGAGAGGAACTAACCTCTTTGTGGTGCTAGAGCAAGGTCACTGGATTAAAAAAAGAACAGGTAACCATCTTATTCCTTGTCTGAAAAGTTCTGTTTTAAAATTAATAAATGCAAAATGTTCAAGGTAAAATGAACTATTGTTTAAAGAAAGTTTTTAATTTTCTCCTCAGAAACTAGTAAAGTGGACTATGTCCTTTTTCAAGCTGCCACTGCCATAATGGAAGCAGTTGTCCGAGAGTGGATTCTCTTGGAAAAAGGTAGCATCGAGTCTCTGCGAACATTCCTTTTAACCTATGTCTTACAAAGGCCCAAGTAAGTACATGGAGGGGTACTGCTGAAATACTTTTGCTGAGCTTCTGTATCTCTTTAGAGTTGTTTTTGGTTTGCATTTTAAAAACTTTTGGCTGGGAATAGTGGTTCAGAACTGTAATCTCAGCATTTTGGGAGGCCAAGAGGGAGGATCTCCTTGAGCCCAAGAGTTTGAGATCAGTCTGGGCAACATAGTGAGACTCCATCTCTACAAAGTCCAAAAAAAGAAAAAAGTTTAAAAAAGCTATAGATGTTTAAGGTTAAGTTCTATGTGTGGCTCCTATTTTAAACACTTGACATAATTGTAGGTAGCTTTAGTGCTTAATGAAATACCTTTTAGTTAAGCTTATGATACTATGTTTTGTTTCTTTGAAAAGGTTGTACTGGAAATTATGTTTTGTTGTTGAGTTCTGAAGAATTTAGTTATAAATAAAAGCTGACCTTAGACTTAGATGAAGAGCCTTTATATTTACTTGTTCTTTTGATGCTTAGTAGGGGTGATTATTTCTTTTAATGTGTTTTAAATTAAAAATGGTTTTAATGTAACACAGGTGAGTATCCTAAAACAGGGAGCGGGAGGATGCTAAGTACCACTAACAAATCAAATGTTACATATGTATGTACATAGAAATGTGCATAGAGGGCTGAGTACAGTGGCTGTGATCCCAGCACTTTGGGAGGCCAAAATAGGCGGATCACCAGGTCAAGAGATTGAGACCAGCCTGGCCAATATGGTGAAACCCTGTTTCTATGGAAAATACAAAAATTAGCTGGGTATGGTGGTGCGCACCTGAGGTCCCAGCCACTTGGGAGGCTGAGGCAGGAGCATCGTTTGAACCTGGGAGGCAGAGGTTTCAGTGAGCCAAGATTGTACCACTGCACTCCTGTCTGTTGACAGAGTGAGACTCCGTCTTGAAAAAGCAATGTGCATGGGAAAGGTTCTGTAAGAAGTTTCAAAATCTTTAAGTAGCTTCCATTGAAAATAGAACCAGTTTTGAGGAATGGGGTGAAAGTAAATTTTCTTTTTACATTATACATATCTGTATTGCTTAAACATTTTACAAAATTTTGTACATTTATTTCTTGAGTGATTTTTTTTTTTTTTTTTTTTTTTTTTAAATATGAGGGCGATGCGTTGGCTCTTGCCTATAATTCCAGGACTTTGGGAGGCTGAGGCGGGTGAATCATTTGAGGTCAAGGGTTCAAGACCAGCCTGGCCATGTGGTAAAACCCCATCTCTACTAAAAATACAAAAATTGGCCAGGTGTGGTAGTGCATGCCTGTAGTCCAGCTACTTGGGAGGCTGAAGCAGGAGAATCACTTGAACCTGGGAGGTGGAGGTTGCAGTAGGTGACAGAGTGGGACTTTGTCTCAAAAAAAAAAAAAAAAAAAGAAAGGAAAACTATCAGCTACATAACTTTTGGGGAGAAATTGATTTACTATTTACCTTTTTTCATTAAGTTCCCCAAAGACCATGTATTATTTTAAGAATAGACAAACGCGCTTGTGTGTTTACTGTTTGTGCAATTGATACTGTAGATGTTCATTTCCAGAGTCATTGAAGAAAAAATTTTGTTATGTAATCAGAAATATGCGTGCTTAGGAATGGTGATTAATGGCAATAAGTATATAATACAATTTTAATTTTAGAGCATATTGTCATGCATTTTTTTCTGTTGACTGTATCCTGCCAGTCTTAGTTAATAATATATATATATTTTTTTGAGATGGAGCTTCGCTCTTGTTACCCAGGCTGGAGTGCAATGGCGCGATCTTGGCTCACCACAACCTCCACCTCCTGGGTTCAGGCAATTCTCCTGCCTCAGCCTCCTGAGTAGCTGGGATTACAGGCACGTGCCACCATGCCCAGCTAATTTTTTGTATTTTTAGTAGAGACGGGGTTTCACCATGTTGACCAGGATGGTCTCGATCTCTTGACCTCGTGATCCACCCACCTCGGCCTCCCGAAGTGCTGGGATTACAGGCGTGAGCCACTGCGCTCGGCAGTTAATAATATTTAATAATATCTGACATGACTTCAGCACTTTGTTAACTGCCAACTGCCTTACATACAAAAAAAAATGCAGGAGAGAACGAAGCAAGGTTTCTGTAGCCTATTAACATTGCAGGTTTAGCGGATGATGTGTCCTGTAGATAAGTGGATATACATGTTTGTGAGGAGGGCATGGCTAGTTTTTTTCCCGGTTATTCTTAGAATAATGAGGACTTGTCCCTGGCTTGAAACCTTTCTTTTCTCTGTCATGCTGGATTGATTGATTTTTGTTTGGTGGGTCCATTTGGATGTGATACTAGTTTGTCTTTTTGTTGTTTTTATTTGACTATAGTTGCTAGATCTGACAGGGCTGTTTTTCTTTTGACCCCTCTGTACCTAAAGAAAGCTAAGTAGAGGTGAGTAGAGGTCTTGACAATATCAGCAAATGTTTATTCCGTTATTTTGTTCATTGTTTTGCATACAGTGTAACTCAGACACATCAAAATTTGTATTATCAATTGCAACCATGGAAGAGGTCTGTGTTTTGTTGAATTCTACTAAAATGATACTTGTTTTGATATTTTTCTTTACCCTACTAAAATATTTTGAAATCAATTATGATAGTAAACTTATTGTTGAACACAAGTTGAGAAACTTTCACATTTATTTATATTTACGTAATAAAGAAAATAAGCCTTAGGTTCTCTGTGTTTATAGGAGTTTATATGTGGGAAGGTTAAAAAAATTATTTTTGGACTCTAAGCATAAAATGTTAGTTTTCTGAAGAGCAATCTATTTATGTGACCTTGGGAAAGTCACATAAAGCCTTCTCTTTAATATTCTGTTTTAGCTGTAGAATAGGGACTCATGGTTGCAGTATCCATCTCATAAGGTTGGTGTTAGGATTACATGAGACAGTTCTGCACAGTGCCTGGGGGGCAGTAAAAGCTCTGGCTGCTGCAGCAGTCATCATCTGGACCAGCTTTCCTTAAAGAGTCAGGGCCAGCAGGGGAGCTTCTGGCCAACTAGACAGGTTTTCTTTTCTGGGGCTGCTTAATTATCCCCAACCTGAGAACCACTGAACTCGAGACTGTGGTAGACTTAAATGTGTAACAGATTTTCATTATGTATATGTGTATGGTCTCTTGTATTATCCAAAATAATCTCATTCTTTTTTTTTTCCTTTTAATTTTTTTTAACTGAGACAGGGTCTTGCTGTGTTGCCCAGGCTGGTCTTGAACTCCTGAGCTCAAGCAATTCTCCTGCCTCATTCTCCCAAAGTGCTGGGATTACAGGAATGAGCCACCATGCCTGGCCCAAAATAATCTCATTTTAAAAATCATTTTGATTAATTTAGAAGCTAAGTTAATTAGCTTGATTGTAGAGTTGATTGTAGGGTTCCACATTGAAATAGCTTATATATGTGTATATATATATAAGCCTCTGCCTCCCAGGTTCAAGCGATTCTCCTGCCTCAGCCTCCTGAGTAGCTGAGAATACAGGCACTTACCACCACGCCCAGCTAATTTTTGTATTTTTGGTAGAGATGGGATTTCACCATGTTGGTCAAGCTGGTTTTGACCTCCTGACCTTGTAATATGCCCGCCCCAGCCTCCCAAAGTGCTGGGATTACAGGAAACTTTTTTTTTAAGAGACAGAGTCTCACTGTGTTGCCCAGGCTGGAGAGCAATGGTAAACTTTGAGCAAAGTTGAAAGAATTGTCTGATGAAGACATACAACCCTTTTTCCAGTAGAGGCTCAGTTAACATTTTGTCACATTTGATTTCTTTCTTATGTATATATGCATTTTTTTACCCCTAACTATCTGAGAGTGCCACAGACATAATGATACTTTAGCCTTAAAGTCCTTGAACATGTCTCTTCTGAAAGTGTAGTCTCAATACTCCTGAGGTAATTGGTACATTTATATGAGCTAATAATTCTGATTCCATATTCTGAGTTTCCCAATTGCCTGCATAATATTTATATCCTTTTTCCTTTTTGTAGTTTTTTTTTTTTTTTTTGTATTGCAGTCCGTCACTTCAGATCTATTAATATTTGCTTTATTTAGGTACAGTAGGTTATTTGTTTTAATCCAGGTGAGCCAGAGATTATATTGTATTTATTTGTCATGTCTCTTTTAATCTAGAATTATTGTGTGCTGTTTTTTGCCTTTAATGACACAGATATTTGTATCTTGTAGAATGCCCTACAGTGTGGATTAGAGTCAAGTTAAATGTTTTTGGCATACTGTATAGGTAGAATACTATAGGCTATGTAGTAGACAATTACTTAAATAATGTTGTGTGCTTCCAATTACATGCACAGAATTTTTTTCTTTTTTCTTCCTCTTAACTGAAATAAAATTTGTATAGAGTGAAATGCACAATGCCCTTTATTAAAGAGCCAAGTGTAGCATAGTGGTCAAGAAAGGGATTTGCACCCCACTTCTGCCACTTAACTTTGCAACATTGGGCAGATTACTTCTTTGTGCCTTAATTTTCTGATTTGATTTTTAAATGGAGTGAATAATAGTAGTATTATTATAAGGATTAGCTGTGTTAATATTTGTGAAATTAGTTCATATAAATTCTTGCATATCATAAGCATTCAGTAAATGGTAGCTATTTTTTATTCTAATAGTTTCTAATTCTTGCCAATAGAGATATTTAAAACTAGCTTTGTGTACATTTGTAGTCAGCTTTATGTACGTTTTCTAGTAGAAGTTGGTGCCTATGAAACTATTCTGTACCCCTAAAAGGACAAAAATTCCCTTTGACCAACTAATATTCTTACGCCTAGTAGGATCTCTGCGTTTATTTGCTTAATGAATGAAAGATGACTGGTTCAAGTCTATATTTTGAAGGAATGTTTTTTCACTTTAGTCTTGACAATAGGTAGACATGTTTATTCATCTGTATAAATATCTAATAAAGGCTTATTCTGTCGCAGGCAGTGTGCTTTGCGTATTCTAGTGTGCTTAGAATGGGTGGCTGATCTGGGAGCCAGTGAACAGTGGTAGCAGATATGTCATGTCATGTGAGGGTGCTGTGGGAACCCTTAGTAATAACTTTCTGGAGAAAGTGACATCACAATCTTGGTAGAGGGAATAGAAGTTCAGAGGCCTGAAACTGCAAGAGTGTTCAGTGAGGAACTGAAAGGTCGATGTATCTGCAGTTGTGAGTGCATGTGGAAGGGCGGAGGTCAAGGAGAGGAGCAGCCACCAGGTGGCTATAGGTGGATGTCCAAACTGGGACACTTTTGACAGTGAAATAAAGAAC
Source organism: Sapajus apella (assembly GCF_009761245.1). Classification (NCBI taxonomy): domain Eukaryota; kingdom Metazoa; phylum Chordata; class Mammalia; order Primates; family Cebidae; genus Sapajus; species Sapajus apella. The sequence goes on from NW_022437054.1 coordinate 4,793,981, forward strand.
TATTAGTAATTATTTGGAGCAACAGATAAATTGAGGCTGTCCTAGGAAAGTTAGAATGGTTCCTACTGCTTATAAGCCATGTTAAGAGGTTTGGGTTTATTCCAGGGGCACATGGTGGTTGTATCTTTGTGGCATTCTAGAGACTAGATTATAAAGTTTGGGGTTATGTTTTCTGATCCTTATCTTTCAGAAAAGATTGTGAAAAGTCAATTAAGTTTCTGTGCCCTTGTGGTCAAATGGGCTTGGTAGAATGCCTGCACTTCAGATGGGTGCTTCTGTCATCACATGGAGGAGCAAAACCTAGATAACATTTTGAGTGAGTGTGTGTGTGTGTGTGTGTGTGTGTGTGTGTGTTTTACAATTTTATGTTTCCATAATGATGTATTTTGGATAGCTAGCATGTTGCCTTTTCACATTAAAGGGAAATGGGATTTAGGATTAGATTAGTGGTTGTAGATGTAGGTTAGACAGAATTTATCTCAAAACTAGTGGAATTTTAATCTTAGTGATTCTTTTTTCCCTACAAATATTTAACAGGGAGCTGACTTACATCTATTGGAATATTGCCTGAAGCAAATAACACTCGTATAGTGCATAGTATGTACTGGGCACAATTCTAGGAACATTTAACCCTTATAATAACACTAGTAGTGTTATTGTCATTTTACAGACGAGAAAACCAAGGCCCTGAATGCTAACTGTCTTCCCCAGGGTCATACAGCCAGTCCACAATGGAGCCTGGGATTGAACCCCCAGACCTCCCGGCTTTGGAGTCTGAACGTAACCATTTGGCTTTACTACTCTCACATGTCAGCATGTTATTAGTAGTGTCAGGCATAGAGAGAAGTTTGGGAGTATGCTTGTATTAGATTTAGGTAAATGTTTTCACAATGATTTTTATGTTTTACAGCCTTCAAAAGTATGTTCGGGAACAGATTCTACTAGCAGTAGCAGTAATTGTAAAAAGAGGATCATTAGATAAATCAATAGACTGCAAAAGCATTTTTCATGAAGTCAGCCAGTTGATAAGTAGTGGCAATCCCACTGTGGTAAGTGTGCTATTTGTATTTATAAATATTAACAATTTAGATTTTCTGTTACACAAATACCATTATAGCAAGAGTAATGGATATTTATCTAAAAGAAAAAGTGAAAAAGCTATTAGTCAAGCAGTTTTCATTTGTTCAGGTTTTCTTCTAGTCTTTTTTAATATATGTACATAATATAGATGTGGTATACTTTGCTTTTTCATTTGCTTTTGTATTTTCCATGTTTCCATAAATATTGATAATCATTATTTTAATTGTTATAAGATATTATAATTTAATATGCCATAATATTCTATATACCAAATATAATATGCCAAATATTATAAGCTTTGTTCATGAGATGCTGATGCTTCAGCAATGCCTACATGAGTTACATAATGGTAATCTTGTCATTTCTGTGAATTTTGTTAGAATTTGCTTCCAAACTAATGGCCATGTGCATTATCCAATGGTGGTCATCATCAATAGTCTGGGGAAAAAGAAGTGGTGGATATACATAGCTAAATCTAGGAGAGAAAAGGCTTGCAACTGAGGCTGCAACTTGGAAATATTATCCTTGTCCCTAATGCTCTGAATCAAGTTGCACTTCATACTTTAGATTTCACTTAAGAACATCTTGTTTCATTTTAATGGTCTGCAGTGAGTCCAGCTCATTGTGATAGACAGGATTTAAACTTGAGGAACATTATGAGTAACTTTGAGATCTATCTATTTATGATTAATACCTTTCCCTTGTTAGTCTGGTGATCATTCCAGCCCGGATTTTGGTATTGGGGTAGAATTTCTGCAGCCTGCCCTACGAGTAGCTTGTTGATACTGGGATGGTGCAGGCAAAGGATCAAGAGTCCCTTGCCTCTCTCAGGAATGAGTACATACTAGGGAATTGAGTTCTCTGCTTCCTTTACCCTTGGTTAGTTTGACTCAACACAAAAATCAGTCCCACTGCAACCTGACAATTGGATTTTTTTGAGCCACTGAAATAACTGATCTTCTGAGAATGATTGGAACAGATGTCGCTGTTGTTCACTTAGAGAAGATTTTGCTCTCTTCATAGTGTGTACATTTTGAGAATAGAGATAAATGTAATATTCTCATGAGAGACTGCAAAGTTTTTTTTTTTAAGTCAAATTTCTTTCTTTCTGTGTTGTTTTGTTTTGTTTTTGAGACTGGGTCTCACTCTATTGCCTAGGCTGGAGTGCAGTGGCGCAGTCTTGGCTTACTGCAGCCTTGACCTCCCCGTGCTCAAGTGGTTCTCCCACGTCAGCCTCTTGAGTAGCTGGGACTGCAGGTGCACCACCACACTGAGCTGATTTTTTCGAATTTTTGTAGAGACAGAGTTTTGCTATGTTGCCCAGGCTGGTCTCCAACTCCCAGGCTCAAGAAATCTACCCGCCTTTGCCTCCCAAAGATTATAGGTTTGAGCCATTACGCCTGGCTAAAAGTCAAATTTCTAATACCAGGGCTGAGAACTACTATAGCAGTAGGAAATCAGTAGTGGGAAATAGAATGTAATTTCAGAATTGCGGGGTGAATTTATCTTGGTGACTACATTAAAAACATTAAATGTGAAAAAATATTGTCTACTTTATGAGGCAGGTTAGATGCATACACTGCCCCTGCTTGTCCTTGCCCAGTAGCTTGAAACTAGCTCATTAGGAAGGCCTAAAAAATGAGGTTAAGACATTTTCATATATCTTCCTCTCTACTTGGACTATTAAGAATTTGTAAATGGGGCTGGGTGCAGTGGCTCACGCCTGTTATCTCAGCACTTTGGGAGACCCACGTGTATGGATCATGAGGTCAGGAGATCAAAACCATCCTAATATGGTGAAATGCTGTCTCTACTAAAAATACAACAAGTTAGCTGGGCATGGTGGCACATGCCTGTAATCCCAGCTACTCGCAAGGCTGAGGCAGGAGAATTGCTTGAATCTGGGGGGTGGAGGTTGCAGTGAGCCGAGATCTTGCCACTGAAATCCAGCCTGGGCCACAGAGTGAGACTCTGTCTTTAAAAAAAAAAAAAATTATAAGTGCTTCAAGAATTTACTTAAGATTTTCTTAGTCTCAGACATAAATGGCAGTGAACAAGAGGATTAAAACCTCTGTAAGAAAGGAGAATGATAAATGATCAGAACATTGATTTAGTACTGGCTAGAAACTTTCTTTATAAAGGTGATTTGTAAGAGAGATTTGAAAAGTAGAGAAAATTAAAGGTTTTCTGTAGATGAAGAAAGGGTTGACTTTGTGAACTGTTAAATTAGGTAACTAATTTTTCCTTCATACCTCTTCTAGAAAGACATTTCCATCCACCCTCATTGGCCAAAAACTGTCTGTATGTAATCTGGCTTTTCCCCCTTCGTTTTCAAAGAGTATTGGTTTCATTTGCTTGTTTTGTAGTTTTAGAAACAGAATCTCACTCTATTGCCCAGGCTGAAGTGCAGTAACATGTTCATACCTCACTGCCACCTTGATCACCTGGGCTCAAGTGATCCTCCCACCTCAACTTCCTGAGTAGCTGGGACTGTAGTTGCATGCCACTGTACCTGGCTAATTAAAAAAAAATTTTTGTAAAGGTGGGGTCTCACTGTGTTGCCCAGGCTGTCTTAAGCTCCTGACCTCAAGGTGATCCTCCAGTCTCAGCCTCCCAAAGTGTTGGGATTATAGGTGTGAGCCACCACGCCTAGCCAAGAATTGATTTTTGATGGTCCATTTCCTTGTACTAGTCTTATATTTGCATTTATACAGGTTTAGGGGCAGTGTAGTATAATAGAATAATGATTTTGGATTCACCCTTGGGTTTAAATCCCAGCCCTGCCATTTATTGCCAACTTAATTTAAATTAACTTCTCTAGGCATTAGTTCACTAAGATGTAAAATAAATGTGGTAATATTCACTTCTATTCAGCAAGAATTTGTGCTGTCTCCCTAGTAGCCTCTCACTGCTTTCTTCATAGAATCTTGGGAAGTGAACTGTAGTAAATCATCTCTTTTTCTATCAAACAACATTTTAGGGAGGGAAAAGCAGAAGAAAATGTTTATCTGTGAGTGAAAACCAATCATTTGTGTGTGTGTGTGTGTGTGTTTTTCTTTCTTTTTTTTTTTTTTTTTGAGACAGAGTCTTGCTCTGCCGCCCAGGCTGGAGTACATTGGCACCATCTCAGCTTAGGGGTTCAAGCAATTAACTTGCCTCAGTCACCTGAATAGCTGGGACTACAGGCGCATGCTACCATGCCAGCTAATTTTCATATTTTTAGTAGAGACGGGGTTTCGCCATGTTGGCCAGGCTGGTTTTGAACTCCTGGCCTCAAGTGATTGGCTCACTTCAGCTTCCCAAAGTGCTGGGATTACAGGCATGAGCCACCACACTCAGCCAATGCATATTTATTTAAAAAAAATATAGGTAACGGATACCTTAGGTTTTCTTTAAATGCTTTCAGAAGTATCTTATAGACTTGGTTCTCTACAGTTAGTTTTATGGAAGGATTATATCTAATTTGTATTTTAAAAATGATGTATTCTTAGTTAATTCATGCTCATATGATCATTAAATAATATGTTACTTCGTGCCTGTGGGCAATTACGATGTTTTCCTTCCATGATTATAAAGGTTACCGTGGCTATTTCATCTCAGTTTGCAGTAGAGTCGGACCTGCTGTTAATAGTAATTGGGGAGGGGTATGGAAACTTGCCTTCCTAGAAAAGTAGCAAATTTTTTTATTTTAAGCTAAAATTTTAAATAGTTCATATTTGCCTTATTTCCTTTGAAAGCGGCAGGCATACATTAAATCACTTTTAAAGCTGTTTAATATAGCATTTAAGTCTCCTTTCTTCCTCTTTGCCATGCTAGAGAGAAGTGGGTGAGAAATTCACTTGTCTATGGCAGTCCCTGGATGTGATAGCCAAGTTAATCTCTCTTATCATAAGTCTCATTGATGTTTGCATAGAAGAGCAGCTGGAAGTCTGCTTTATGTATGGCAACCTTTCATAAAGTTTATTCTTGGTAATAAGGCTCCTGGGGTAAGAGCCAGGCTATTATAAGAGACAATCCTCTCTCTGAACAAGAGTATTTTATTTTGTCAGCTGGAGTTAGTGTTTGAGTATCTTGGGCTTGTGACAGTAAGCTGGTGAGTAAGGCAAGCTATCTTTGAAGGGCATTTTTTCACTAGCTTGAAATTAATGGCTTTTGCTAGAAATAAATGAGAATGCTGCTGTAAGACTTTCAATGTGAAGATAAGGGTTACTTAAATTGTTACCCATGAATTGTGAATTTTCAGTACTTCAATGAAAGAAGACAATTAGATTTTTTTTTAATAACCTTGAGACTTCATTGTATGTCTTCTACTTCTTTGACATATTAAAATTTTCTTGTAGAAATTTATAAACAACCAAAAAATAGGGAACACATCGTTTATTTTCCGACTTCTGTTGTGTTAACATAGTGCTGGGTGTAGAAGTAAACTTCGATTTGTTAATTCAAACAGCATTTATTGAACATCTACTACATTGCTTTAATGATACAGCTTCAGTTATAGCTCTCTTTCTTAAGTGGTGCAACACATTTAGTAATTTTAATTTTGCAGAATGTGCATCATTAAGGAATAGAATAAAAAAAGCTGAAATAGGTGGTTGTTATTTTTTATGATAATGATAAAAAATACTGCTGCCACTTTACCTTTTTGTAACCTGGTGTAATTACATAGTATTTTTAAGCATTATCCAATTTGAGCCTTAGGACACTCATGCAAATTACGCCGGGCAGAGGGTGGTACCCCTTATAGATTAGAAGCTGAAGTCAAGGTATATGAAGGGCTCTGACCACAGTTATTTGAAGAAGGAAATCTTGGACTGTTAGAGCCCAGATTTTCTAGTTGATTCAAACAACAGGATCCTTGTATTGGACTCCTGAAAGAGTCCTGCAGAGTGTTTTTATTTATAGTTTATTTTAGATGTAATTTTAATAAATTTTATTTGGTTTCTAACTGGTGGGCAAATGAAAATGATCAACTTAGAACTACCCGTTAGTGGTAGTCAAATTGCCAGCAGCAGTGAGTGGTAGACAACAACAAAGGGTGATTGAGAAAAGCTGTGAAGCAGACATCAGTCAACTAGCACTGGGGTCTGGCACCACGTTGCCAGCAGGTGGAAGGCCCTGATGTTGTCGTAGCTTCCAAGTAGTCACTTTACTATAATATCATATAATAATTGTCATATAAAGAATTCTTTAAGAAAAATGGATAAGAAGTAAGTTTCATTAAAAATGTTTGCTTGCTGCATTTATAAAATTATCAGATATTAGATTAATTCTTTATGATCTTAGATAAGTGAAGCATTGTTGTATTAACCTCTTGGAAATCTAAGATTTGTACTAGTGGTGTTTTATACTGGGCAAATTCCTGTGAATTTTAGTATGGCAGTCTTATACTTTCATCAATCAGATAGTCAACTTCGATCTGATTTCACTGACATTCATTACAACAGCTTTTGTTTCTGGCTGTCTTAAGTATCAGAGCCACTGTCTCTGATATGGAAAAATATCTAGCTCTGACTTTGACAAAGGCCAGAGAGGCAGCACTTGAAGGTACTGGTCAGTAGAGGGTGAATTAGTGGATAGTGCCCTTGGGATGCTCGTTGAGACCTGACAATCTGAAGGAGGCAGATAAGAACATTCTTCAAGGGTAAGAAAAGCTAAAGCTGGTGATCTCCCATAGGCAGATTTGATGCTTTAATTTTTTTCTTTCTGCTCTCTGTCCTGGGAAGAAGCTGTCCTCTGTTCTCCCTTGGGAGTTTTATTTTTGGCTTGCTTCCCTAGCTGTCTTCATTACAACACAATGTGAGAGTAACTTCATTTTAAGGGGATTTAATCCATAATTAAATATTGAAAATGAGCAAACATATTTAGAAATGAGTCCTAGACATTTAGTAATATATTTAATTCCCCTGTGAATAGGGAGAAATACTTTGTTGATATATGTTGAAGTACTTTGCTCTCTTAAATGTACAATCAGTGTTTAATTATTCATCATTCTCCAGGAGTCTCTATTCATTTGGCACCTTTGAGCCAGACCAGCGTAGTATGATTAATATTTATGATGGTAATCTTATATTCCTACAGGATTTCCAAATTAAGGAGAGCTTAAACTATTTGGTATCTTTTCATGATAAAAATATCCTATTGAATTTTAGTTCTTTGAAAGCTGATAATTGTAGGTACAGTTAAAGCTAGAATATTTGATTTCTTGGAATACTTCTGACAATGCTGTATGATAATTTATTTTTATGTATTTCTTAAGTCTTTAAGTGGTATATTTAAATAGAACACGCTTGTTTTAAAAATTTTTTTATTTCATAGGTACGAAGTGGAAGAGTAGAATGTAAAACTATATGTGGGTTGATAGCAATGGTATATAAAAATTTATATCTGTGCATTAAAAAAATTGGAAAACTATAAATGTTACAGTAATAACTCCTATATGGTAGGATTGTAGACAATTTTATGTTCTTTATGCTTTTCAGTAATTTCTAGTTTTTCTAAGATAGAGGTATATTTTTGTAGGATGAAAAAATTATTTAAAAGCAAAAGATTCTTACATGTTCAGGGAACTAAGTCTATATAGTGCATTTTGTTCTAAATTCTCGTCGGTTAAGAATGTACTTGTTTTTATGGGTGAATTTATATTTCATTAGTATGGACGTTTGCTATTTTGGAGGGAAATATTTATTGCTACAACTTAAAGCAGTTCCATGCGTTGTTTTGTGTGAAGATTGTAGTTGCAGGAGTAGCTTTCGCAGGGCTTTCACCTGTCATTGCCCTGCCCCTCTCCTTCACTATTTGTTTCTTATCTTGACCGTAAACACATCTACGTTATCCTGTAAACACATCTAGGTTATCCTGGGAAATGTTTATTTCAGGTGAAAAAGTAAAACTTTATTTTGAGTACATATGATTGTAATCATTAATTAGAGAGATATTCCTGAAAACTTGAATATGGTGATAGTTTTAAAATAAGCCATTTTGTGGTGAATGCAGTAAAAAACATTCTGTGGAAAATTGTAAATTACTTGTGAAACATTATTCTTTGAATAAGGATTTGTGTTTAATGAGTGCTTCTAGGTTCTTTCAGCTTGTAGGTTTTTATACGTTATGTGTGAATTCTGTTTTCAATAGGTTATTTCATCTGAGATTTTGAAATTAATTTCCTGTTTTAGTAAGACAAGTTTTCTCAAACATTTAGCTGTGTTTATAAGTGTTTTATTGAATGAAATCTTAGAAAGGATAAGTGAAAAGCTAAGTCTAAATGAAAAATTATTTTCAGGATCCTAGGATCTTGGGGTTCATCGTTAGATCATTGTGAGTTAGCTTTTTTCCCTGAATCTCATTAATTTGATTTAACATCTACTTTCCCCCCCAAAGCCTAGCTGTGTTTAAAAATCATGTTTATAGTGGAATCCTGATGTTATTTAAATGTATCTGTCTAGTGTTAATTGCTGGCACTGTAATCATTAATCATTAAAAAAATTTTTTTTGAAAATTAATGATTTTGTTAACTGAAAATGAAGGGATTGTACTTTCTGAATTTCTGAGGTCTTTAAACAGTAAAATGACAGGAATATGTGATCAACTCTTTTTTTTGTGAGAGGCCTTAGTGCCTGGGTTTTTTTTCTCTCCAAGTGCCTGGGGCCATAGATTTTGGGAGGTTTTGAAGATTTCAGGAGGTTTTGAAGATTTCGGGGGGAAGGAACATTTTTATATTAAGTCATATATTTTGAAGTAAAATTACAAAATGTGTGTGTTTATGCCAAACCAGTAGCATTCGGAGAACTTTTATTGTTGCAGAAGGGATCTTTGATCATACCCCTAGATTCCCTAGAGAATTTGCATTTCCAAGTGTGGAAAAATCTGAGAAACTTCTTTAATGTTAGGGTTTTGTGCCTTTCATAAATATTAGCTATATAGTCATGCTTGTTTTAGTTGAGATTAAGAGGTGAGTAAAAATTTAATTTTATGTTTACTTTTTTTTTTTCTTGAGATGGAGTCTCACTCTGTTACCCAGGCTGGAGTGCAGTGGCATGATCTTGGCTGACTGCAACCTCCACCTCCTGGGTTCGAGCAATTCTCCTGCCTCTGCCTCCCAAGTAGCTGAGGCTACAGGTGCCCGCCACCATGCCCAGCTGATTATTTTTTTTTTGTATTTTTAGTAGAGACAGGGTTTTACCATGTTGCTCAGGCTGGTCTCGAACTTCTGACCTCTGGTGATCGCCTGCCTCAGCCTCCCAAAGTGTTGGGATTACAGGCCACTGCACCCAGCCTATATTTACATTTTTTAAGGGAACATTGTAGACATATACAAAATGGACAAATAGTCTGTTAGTCACTCATGGAGTCATCACTCACCTTCAACGTATTTCATGCCAATTTTTAGGAATTTAATATCATTAAATTATTCACTAAGATTTGCCACCATAAGTGCCTGTAAGGTCAAGGTACTGACATCAGAAGCATTTCTGAACAAAGATGTTGCAGTTGGTGGGTGGATATGACTGTGTTCAGCTGTTGGATAAGCTTGCATAAATAGTATCATCTTGACTTTAATCTTTCGGTTGTTCAGAGGTAGTGTGCATATTTCTGTTTAACTCCTGGAAAGTTGCCAAAATAATTTGTATCCTCTTTCCGTCCTTGGTACCTTGCCTCTAAATAATCTGGGAATAAAATCAATGAGTTGATATTAGGAGCCTGTTGGATAGAACCAATGAGAAGGAAAATCTTCATTTTTTTATTTAAAAACTTTTGGGTATTACCTGGCTGTAATATTTTGGACACTATAAAATCTGTTTCACTTTTCATCTATTTGGGAATGCATTTTACAAACAGAACAGGGAGTCAAACAAATGTGTTCAAATCTCAGCTGGCCTTAGGTAAGTACTCACTCTCTCCGACTCGGTTCTGTAAATTCAACAAAATAATGCCTTCAACATTGATTATTTTGAAATATTGTTTGAATTCCACTATTGAGTAGGAACAGTGTATCCTGAGTTCAAATCTTAACTGCAGTTGAGGAGGTACTTTAACACTTACCAGACGACTTAGAAAGGAGAGCTAATATTTATTTTGTCATATCTAATTTTTTAACTGGTTGTTATAAGATCCAAAGATATAGTGGAAGATCTAAAGATAGGGAGAAAATGTTCCGTTATGTTCCATTGTGTTCAAATGCATTTCAAAGCATTGAAAAAGTAATGCCTCACAATTATTTCTTATCAAATAATTACAGCAAACTCTGGCCTGTTCTATTCTGACTGCACTATTGAGTGAATTTTCAAGTTCAAGCAAAACTAGCAACATTGGATTGAGCATGGAATTCCATGGTAACTGCAAAAGAGTTTTTCAGGTATTGGCATTTTTCTTCTTGCATTTTAATTATCGGATCATTCACTTTTTATTCAATGTATTCCTAATGACGTGAGAGTATTTATTTTATGTAGTTGAATGATAGCCTGTACTTCAGGATTTGTTTTGTGATTTCAAAGGATATAGTAAAGTGATAGGTTTGATGAATGTAGTTGATGGTTTAAAATTACTTGTTTAATTCTTGTCTTAGAAACAATACTTCTATAAAGATCTTTAGTTTATTATTTAGTTCTTATTGTGTTTAGATATAACTAATTCAATTGATGGGACTCTGCTGGCCTTAAAAATAGGTCTGGAGGAATGCCAGAAGGCCATGTATTTCAAATGTTATTGCAGATGGTGCGGGCTCTTTGTCTCGTATGTATTGTTTGGCTCTGGAGTAAAGTTATGTGAAGGCATTGGCTTAAATCCTAGGGCTCTGCACTATAGCAACTGACTCCTCCAGCTCTGCAGTAGTCGTCAAAGACTCTCTTTTCTATGGAAGTAACGTTTATATTCGAGTAAATATATTACAGCTGGCGTCACTTGAAAGCATACTGTGATGTAAATTACAAGTAGAGTCCTAAAAATGGAAAATATTCTTAAGGAAATAGTGCTTTCCATTGGAAATGTTAAGGTTTTTGTTTGTTTTGTTTCCTGGTTCTAAAAGGGAATACATTTCTAATAAATTTTGCATATAAAATATTTGTGATTTATTGACTATAGGAAGAAGACCTTCGTCAGATCTTCATGTTAACTGTTGAAGTTCTGCAGGAGTTCAGCAGGCGGGAAAACCTCAATGCTCAGATGTCTTCAGTATTTCAGCGTTACCTTGCACTCGCCAATCAAGTCTTGAGCTGGAACTTTCTTCCTCCAAATTATATCCTTTTAACAAATGAACAGTTTATCTGTGCTAATTTTTCATAGGTGACTTAACTATGGCTTAGAGTCTTTCACCTCTGCAGCTTTTATAAAACACGTTGAAAGAAAAGATTTTTTTTAAGAAATAGAATTTAATTTCTTTATCTTATAATACCATAAGACAGTGGATACTACGATAATACTAGAAGATTTAAAAGTTTATTTACTCCTTTGTAGAAGAAGTTTGAATACATAGAAACGTGTGGTGGATGATGGAGCTATTGCTAATTTAGGATTAGTAGTATTTTTTGGGAAGGAAAATGAAACGGGTACAAGGTACCTTTTAAGAAACTGTGAATCATTTTTTCCTTGGACACGTAACTATGTTTGATTTTTTTTGACTGACTTAAAGCTAGTTTGGAGTGCTCTAATTTAATCTTTATGAATGGTGATGTTCAAGTGTAGATAATAATTTAGTAATATGTTTATTCTTCAAGGGCCTTTACCAATATAAAAAAATGAGAATTTTGCTTTTAGGAAATTATTTGCTAGTAATACGAAAAATGTTTAAGTGGGTTATATTAACAGTGCATATATCTGCTTTTTAAGTTAGTTACTAAAGTAGAGAAATTTGTATTTCATAAACTTTAAGGAACTGCTTACTGATTTACTATTCTAGAACATCTCTGCCTGTTGATAATAATATACAGTGGCTACCCATTTGTTGTATAAAGTCTGAAAGATCTGGATTTAAGCCTCTGCTGAGATCTTAGGCAAATCACCTGAACCTCTCTGTGTCTCAGCTTTTCCAAATGTAAAATGTCGGTATGGATTGTTGTGTGAATTAAATGAAACAATACATTTAAAACACTCAGGAGATAGCTACTATTATTGAGTTCTTAATAGCCTCCTTGAATTAAATAGTTCATTATAAAACTAGCTGTCTGTTATACTCTTCTTTGTTGATCCAGTATGCCTCTGTGTGGTATAGGACATTTAATGTAACCTGTTCTAGATGCTGTTAATTTGGAAGTCTGCTCAGGAGAAAAAGACCGATGATAAGCAGACAGGAAGTAGATGTGAAATCAGATCAGAGATCTAGGATGAGACTCATCTTTATTCTAACAGAGCCAAGAGGAGCTACATTTACGTACATAGAAATTCACTAATTATTTGTGGCTGGTAAAATTATGACATTTAAAGAAGTGTGGTGAGGTATAACTCCTTCTTCCGTTTCACTTTATTCATGTAATAGAATATTAACTGTGGAATGCTCTGTCAGATAAAGTGAACCTGACTCCTTCAGCCATGAGTTCTCCAGGTTTCTTTCCCAAAGGCAGTCACTGTGATCTACCACGTTATGGGGCAAAGCTTACAGTAAGGTCAGTCACTGTTTCCTTTTATTCTTACTGTGTAATCATCTTTCTCCTAGTGACCGACTTTTTATCTTTAATATATTAGCTTAATTCTTTTTGGCTATCAAGAGGTGCCTACTTGGTTAGGCTTGCTTTTAAAAAAAATTTCCCCTTTGAGTGTTTTAATATTTTTGCTCCATGTTTTTTTGTAAGTTGGTAAGGCATACTTTATTCATGGGAGCCAATGGTGATAGGTGTGGGGATCACCACAACAGGATCTTGCAGTTGGGGAGAGAGATTGGATTCAACTTCTTGCTCCAGTGTTTTCACTTTGTCAGTGGGGGGAAGATATTGAAAAACCTGAGACAGATTTTAAAAGTATCAGGCCATATGGAGCTATCAAAACATTAATTATATGTGTAGGGAAAAATCAACAAAAGCTACACTGCATATATTTTAAAGTGTCTGTTTTAAGGGAAAATACAGTTGGTAGAGAGTGAGTATTTCATAAAAAGAAACAGTTCTCTGTGAGTTTGGAAACAAAGTTTGTCTAAAGGATACACACACACACAATATTTTATGAAGTACTTAGATAAAGCTTTGGAAAACTTGTCATCTGAAAATGATAAGCAATACTGCAGTGTTGCCAAGGAAAGTAATTCCTTGTTTAAGGAAAGTATATCTTGGTTTTTGACTTGAGGATATTTTGCTTCATGGCTTACAAGAGAGTTCTTGTGTGGCCTTTTTGTATAGTGCCATTTGTTGGCTGACTGCACTACAGCTAAGTTTTCTTTGAGTGGATTAGCCTTAAGTGTGGGAGAAAGAACTTGGCAGTGAGATTAAACTAAGCTACAGTTTTAGCACTCATTAGGGAAATCAATTTCAAGGAACTCAATTCTGACTAATTTCTAATTTTGAAAATTACCTGGAGACCTACCATTCAATCAGTAAGGAAAGAATGGAATAATTATGCAGCCTTGTACCATGGAGAGGGTCTAAATAATCAAATTTAACTTAGTTTAACAGTGTTGAATCGATGCCTTTGATGGTTTATTGTCTGCATGCGGTGGCTAACTCTTGTAATCCCAGAACTTTGGGAGGGTGAGGTGGGAGGATTGCTTGAGTCCAGGAGTTCGAGACCAGCATGGGCAACACAGCACAACCCTGTCTCTACAAATATTAGCAGATGTGGTAGTGTGTGCCCGTAGTTCCAGCTATTTGGGAGGTTGAGGTAGGAGGATTGCTTGAGACTGGGAGGTTGAAGCTGCAGTGAGCCATGATCATGCCACTGCACTCACTCTGGGCAACAGAAGAGACCCTGTCTCAAAGTAAAATAAGATTTGTCTCTTAGGATAGGCACATAATAAATCATGGAAAATGTTTGTGTATTATGTGTTAAATATTTTGATAATTTAGAATAGTATCATGTTAAATGAGACTGTGTTAAATTATCAATAATCCCATTCATAATTTTTTATAATCGACGGTTTTTGTATCTTTTTATATTGAGATAATTTTATTTTTATTTGTTTATTTATTCATTCATTCTTGAGACAGAGTCTTGCTTTGTCGCCTAGGCTAGAGTGCAGTAGCACTATCTTGGTTCACTGCAACCTCTGCCTCCTGGGTTCAAGCTGTTCTCATGCCTCAGTCATCCAAGTAGCTGGGATGACTGGCGTGCACCCCACACCCAGCTAATTTTTGTATTTTTAGTAGAGATGGGGTTTTGTCATGTTGACCAGGCTGGTCTTGAACTCCTGACCTCAAGTTGATCCACTCACCTTGGCCTGTAAAAGTGTTGGGATTACAAGTGTGAGCCCCCATGCCTGGCCCTGACTAATTTTTTGGTTTTAGTTTTTGTGGAGGTGGAGTCTTGCTGTGTTGGCCAGGCTGGTCTCGAACTCCTGGCTTCACGTGATTCTCCTCCTTAATCCTCGCAAAGTGTTGGTATTACAGGGGTGAGCCACCATGCCCAGCCTCAATAGTAGCTTTATTCACACACTGTACTATATACTCATTTAGAGTGTACTATCCGGTGTGTTGTAGTGTATTCATAGACTTGTACAATAATCATTGCCAGTAGTTTTAGAACATTTTCATTATCCCCAAAGAAACCCTGTATTCATTAGCAGCTTGTTTCCATTTCCACCTTCTCCGATCCTTAGCAATCATATTCTGTCTATGTAGACGTGTCATATAAGTAGAATCATATAATATGTAGTCTTTTGTGATTGGCATCTTTTTTATTTTATTTTATTTTTTTTGAGTTGGAGTTTCACCACTCTGTTGCCCCAGGTGGAGTGCAGTGGCGCCATCTTGGCTCACTGCAACCTCCATTTCCTGGGTGCAAGCGATTCTCCTGCCTCAGCCTCCTGAGTAGCTGGGACTATAGGCACATAGCACTACGCCCTGCTAGTTTTGTGTTTTTTTTTTTAGTAGAAATGGAGTTTTGGAACGTTGGCCTGGGTGGTCTCTAACTCCTGGCCTCAAGTGATCTGCCTGCCTTGACCTCCCAAAATGCTAGGATTACAGATGTCAGCCACCGCACCCATCCTGGCTTCTTTCACTTAGCATAATGTTTTCAGGATTCATCTGTTTTGTAGCATGCACCATCAGTCATTCTTTATTCCTTTTTATTGCCATTATATTGTATGGATATACCACATTTTTTAATCTGTTTATCAGTTGGCAAACAGTTGGGTTGTTTCCACTTTTTGGCTATTAATAATAATGCTGCTGTGACCATTCATTTATAATTTTTGTGTGGACTTAGGGCTTAATTTCTCTTTGGGGGCCAAGGTGGGAAGATTGCTTGAGGCCAGGAGTTTGAGGCTGCAGTGAGCTGGAATCACACCACTGCACTCCAGCCTGGACAACAGAGCAAGACCAAAATGATTTCTTATAGAAAGTAGTGTATATAATATTGGGAAAAGCAGTTAGAGCTGACTGAGTAATGGATCTAGAATGTGCATAGAGAGATACAAAAGAAAGCAAAGAGTAAATATTTAGATATTTTTTAATATTTAAGGGTATTAATGCTGTTTTAGTTAATAACTTGTATTACAGTGATCTTAGGTCAAGATTTATGCTCAATGTTTCACTAATGAAATCATAACTCGGTCAGCATAGTGGCTCACGCTTGTATCCCAGCACTTTGGGAGGCCAAGGTGCATGGATCGCTTAAGCTCAGGAGTTTGAGACCAGTCTGAGCAACATGGCAGAACCCCATGATATGGTTTGACTCTGTGTCCCCACCCAAATCTCATCTGGAATTGTATTCCCATAATTCCCATGTGCTGTGGGAGGTACCTGGTGGGAGATAATTGAGTCATGAGGGCAGGTTCCCTATACTGTTCTGGTGGCAGTGAACAAGTCTCACAAGATCCGATGGTTTTGTAGGGGTTTCCCCTTTTGCATCTCTCTCATTCTGTCTTTGCCTGCTGCCATCCATGTAAGATGGGATTTGCTCCTCCTTGCCTTCTGCCATGATTGTGAGGCTTCCTTAGCCATGTGGAACTGTAAGTCCAATTAAACCTCTTTTGTAGATTGCCCAGTCTTGGGTATGTCTTTATCAGCAGGCTGAAAACAGACTAATACACCCCATCTCTTACAAAAAATTAGCTAGGCATGGTGGCACACACCTGTGGACCCAACTATTGGGAAGGCTGAGGCAGCAGAATTGCTTGAGCCCAGGAGTCAGAGGTTGCAGTGACTTGAGATTGTGCCACTGCATTCTAGCTCCAGCCTGAGTGATAGAGCAAGACTCTGTCTCAAAAAATAATAATAATAGTAAAAAGAAAACTAATCATAGCTTTTTAACATTTATTCTCAACTAAGGAGCAATTTTGTATACTTGGGACACTTGGTGATGTCTTGAGACAATTTTGATTGTCACAACTCGGGGAGTTCTACTGGCAGCTAGTGGATTGAAGCTAGGGATGCTGCTAAACATCCTACAAAGCATGAGACAGCCCCAGAGAAGCAATTATTGGCCCAAAGTATCAGTAGTCATCCACACAAAAACTTGTACATGAATGTTCAGAGCAGTACTATATGAATAGGCTATTCATACTATATCAATAGAAACAATCCAAATGTCCATCAGCTGATGGATAGGTAAATAAAATGTGATATACCCATATAATGGGAATATTACTTGTCATAAAAAAGGCATGAATTACTGATACATGCTACAACATGTGTAAACTTTGAAAACATTACACTGAGTGAAAAAAGCCATTCACAAAAGACCACAAATTATATGATTACATTTGCATGAAATGTCCAGGATGGGCAAATCTATAGAGACAGAAAGGTTATTGGTTATCTAGAACTGGAGTGGTTGGGAGAACGTAGGAGGTGACTGCCAAAGCATATGGGGTCTTTTTGGTACAATGGAAATACAATGGAAATGTTCTAAGATTAGATTATGGTTGTGGTTGCACAAATCTGTGAATATGCTAAAACCATTGAGCTGTACGCTCGGGTAAATTGCATAGTGTGTGAATTATGTCTTAATGAAGACTTTAAAAATATCCATCATGCCACAGTTTAGAAACCCACTTTACACAGGTCAACTGCACCATCAGTAGAGTTATAGAGGGAGATTAGGGGTGGAAATAAAGTTGTGGGAACATGCTATGATGGGGCCATTGAAGTTAAGGAAATGGGAGAGATGGTCCAAGGAGAAGCAGAGGATCCATGTCAGGACCTTTAGATGCATCAGTAGTTAAAAAGGAGGAAGAACAAAAGAGAACAAGAAAGCCAGTTAAGGCAAGTGGGTGGGAGAGCAAGGCAAGGAGTGTTTGGGAAGCAAAGATAGATGATGTTTCAAGGAATTAGGTAGTCGACATGGTCTGTTACTGGTAGGTAAGATGTAGATTGTTTTTGATCTGCACCAAATATCAGTTAGAACATAGTTAATCATATGGAAATCTGTTTATGTGAGTGACAGGGGCAAAAGCCATATCTCAGTGATTAGGTAATAATTAGTAATTGATGAAGTATGGAGTGATATACAGTTGACCCTTGAACAATGTGGGGGTTAGAGACACCAACCCCCATGTAGTCAAAAATTCCGGTATAACTTTTGTCTCCCCAAAACTTTTTACTAATAGCTTATGGTTGCTTGGAAGACTTACTGATAACATAAACAGTTAGTTAACACATATTTTGTATTTTATATGTATTATAATATATTCTTAAAGTAAGCTAGAGAAAAGAAAATGTTAAGACAATCATAAGGAAGATAAATGATATGTACTATTCATTCATTAAGTGTAAGTGGATCAATCATAAAGGTCTTTATCTTCAACCTCTGGTTGGGTATGCTTAAGAGGAGGAGGAACAGGAGGGGTTGGTCTTGCTGTCTCGGTGGTAGCAGAGACAGAAGAGGTGGAGGAGGCGAAGGGGAGGTAAGGAAAGGAAGGCACACTTGGGGTAACTTTTATTGAAAGTATAAGTGGACCTGTGCAGTTCAAACCTGTGTTATTCAAGGGTCAACTGAACTGTATAGATATTTCAAAGAGCATCAACTGATAGCTCAAGGAAATGGGGGTTTGTGCCAAGGAAATGCTATGTTTTATACTTTAAGCTTAGATGAACCTGTTTATTGCTTGAGGAGAGAAGTCAGGATTTCAGAAAGAAAATGTGATATTGTTGTGTTAGGCCAATGACATAGATGTTGAGATGGCCCAGGGCGTGGTTGAGGTAGGCAGCCCTGTGGTAGTGTGGGGTGCCTGCCTTGATGATCCACATTTCTTAGCTATTAAGTGCTGATTTGACCAGCTTTGTCTAGGTTTCTTCCAAAATAAAAGAACACAATGGTAGAAATCAGCATGAAGAATTTTGTTGTATTATTATTTTTTAAACTGATAGAATTGCAAGGAGAATAATGGAATGTTAAAGCACATATGTATAAAGCACGTGTAAAAAGTATTTTCTTCTGTCCTCTCTTTCTTTTGTGAGACGGAATCTCGCTCTGTTGCCCAGGCTGGAGTGCAGTGGCATGATCTTGGCTCAATGCAACCTCCGCCTCCCGGGTTCAAGCAATTCTTCTGCCTCAGCCTCCTGAGTAGCTGGGACTACAGGTGCGTGCACCATGCCCAGCTAATTTTTGTATTTTTAGTAGAGACAGGGTTTCACCATATTGGCCAGGCTGGTCTTGAACTACTGACCTTGTGATCTGCCCACCTCGGCCTCCCAAAATGCTGAGATTACAGGCCTGAGCCACCGTGTCCGGCCTGTTCTCTCTTTTTGAGTAGTATTTCCTCCAACTATTGTCTGTTTGTACCAGGCACTGTACCCTTTAAAAAGAAAGCGGCAGCACGTGGTGGCTAACATCTGAATCTCAGCACTTTGGGAGGCCAGGGCAGGAGGATGGCTTGAGCTTGGGAGTTCAAAGTTACCTTGAACTATGATTGCACCACTGCAGTCCAGCCTGGGCAACACAGGAAGACCTTGTCTCTTAAAACAAAAAGAAACAAAAAACAAAGTTAGTTTTCTGATTTAAAATAATATTAATTTATTGAAATAGGGTCTTGCTCTGTCACCCAGGCTAAGGTGCAGTGGCATGATCGTGACTCACTGCAGTCTTGACCTGTGAGTTCAAATGATCCACCTGCTTCAGCCTCCCAAGTAGCTAGAACCACAGGTGCATGTCACCACACCTGGCTTTTTTTTTTTTTTTTTGAGACGGAGTTTTGCTATTGTTGCCCAAGCTGGAGTGCAGTGGTACAATTTCGGCTCACTGCAACCTTCACCTTCTGGGTTCAAGTGATTCTCCTGCCTCAGCCTTCCTGAGTAGCTGGGATTACAGGCATGGGCCACTACGCCCAGCTAATTTTGTTTTTTTCAGTAAAGACGGGGTTTCTCCATGTTTGCCAGGCTGGTCTCGAACTCCCTACCTCAGGTGATCTGCCTGCCTCTGCCTCTCTAAGTGCTGGGATTACAGGTGTGAGCCACCGTGCCCAGCCCACACCTGGGTAATTTTTAGATTTCTTTTATAGAGGCTAGGTCCCATTATGTTGCCAGGCTGTTCTTGAACTCTCCTGCGCTCAAGTGATTCTCCTGCTTTGACATGCGAAAGTGCTGGAATTGCAGGCATGAGCTACTGTGCTTGGCCTGGATTTATTTATTAAAGTCTTTTTTATTTCTTTCAACACTGTTTTATAGTTTTAATAGTAAAAGGTTATTAAATTTATTCTAAGTAGATTTTTTTTGAGACTTGGTCTCACCTGTCACCCAGGTTGGAGTGCAGGAGTGTAATCACGGCTCACGGCAGCCTCAACCTCCCGGGCTCAAGCGATCCTCTGAACTTCACCCTCCTGAGTAGCTGGGACTATAGGCATGCATCATGATGCCTGGCTGAGTTTTGTACAGATAGGGTTTTGCTGTGTTGCCCAGGCTGGTCAGTACTTTTTTATTAATTCAATTCTAAGCTGTTTTTAAAATTTCATTTTTACAGTGTATAAGGAAAAAATACAAATGATTTTTGTATGTTGATCTTGTATCCTCTAAGCTTGCTGAACTTGCTTATTAATTTAGCCAATGAATTTGTTTGGGTTTTCTATATACATGATTATGTCATCTGTAAGCCATTATATTTTTTAAGGATTATTATATGTAGGTTTTCTATGTGCAGCAGGTGATTTATAAAAGTATGCACCTACCCAGACTGAGTGGTGCAAAGTTCACAGCTCTTGGGATTTGGTAGATGTTAAAAATTGCTCTGTGGCCCCAGAGAATGAATTCCTCTGGACTTTGTAGCCCCGTGTTACTCTGAGACTCTTGAGACAAAATTCACTTGCTTCTCATTCTATTTTAGATCACTGTTGTGCAAAGAAAGTGTCCTAGCCCTGTGATCCTCCATCATACCATCATCTGTATTTGAAAGTGGGTGCTAGGGTCCTGGGTGGTCTCATCACGGCCTCCCTCTCACAGCTCTTATCTGTGCTTTTCTGGTAGAGCTGCACTCACAGGCCAGCTTTCCTTCTGCCTTGTTCCTTACATATCCTGCGTCTCTGCCTGGGTCCCCTGTCTTTACTGATCACCTCCTAATTATACTTCAGCCTAGACCAGGTTGGCTTTCTTCTGTTATGTTCTCCCTATGTGTGTTGTATATGATTTTTTTTCCCATTCGGCTCACTTCTCAGCTGTATTTTTTCATTCCTTAGATTATTTAAGTACAGTTAGCCCCCCTAATTTGTGGGTTCCACATCCTTGGATTCAACTGAGAATCAAAAATATTCTAAATAAAAGTACACCAAAACAAAACAAAACAAAATCCAAATTTTAAAAACAGTACAACAATGTATATAGCACTTACCTGGTATTAGGTATTATAATTAACCTAGAGGTGATTTAAAGTATATGGGTTGTTTATAAGTTACATGCAAATATGATGCCATTCTATATCAGAGACTCTGGATTTATGTCAGAGCATCTGTGGATTTTGGTTACCACGGGTTGCAATAGTAGTGTCTGTTTACCTACTGCACGAAGCTCCATGAAAGCGTGGGTCATGCTTTTGCTCACTCCATTGTTAGCCCCTAGCACAGATGTTCAGCAAATATTTACTGTTATATATATATTATTTAATTTTTGAACGAAGCCAGTTCAGAAGTATTAGCTCAGTTCTTGGTTGTTTGTTTACTACAAATATAGTTCAGCTAGTAGTTCACCTGGTATCCATAAATGCTTAAGGGTTTTGGCAATGCTCATCATAAATGACAATATCATTTTGTAACAAGAATGTTTGGCAGGTATGTGTGGTATGTTGGCTTCAGTAATATTTCTTTTTTTAGTTTGGTTACACTGCCTTTTATTGGTATTCTATTTTTGTGGATCTGATTTGGTTTTGGTAAACTTTTTTTTTTTTTTTAACTTAATCTCTTGGGGAAAGCTAACTGGATTATAGAGTAGTGATGGGATACAGAAGCTTTCACCTAAATTGGATTTCCAGTAAAGCCAACCTTACCATTTGGAGGCAAGGCTTGGGAAAACATTCAGGTAAGGTCACTCCTTTATTTCACAGGATTTGTGGTTGCTTGGACTGTGTTGTCTATAAGATTGGGGTCACTGGTTTTGTGCTGTGCCAGAAGGAGAAGTAGCAGTTTTTGTTGTTAGAAAATTTAATAGTGAAAGGGATTAAATATTTAAGAAAGAGAATGGGTTTGCTTTCGCTCTTGAAACTTTGTTTTGCTGATGAAATAGGGTAAAAATTAGTATGGAAAGATGAAGAGTAAAGCATTTATTGCTTATGTGAAGTGTCCATTGTTGCTACAAGATCTTTCTATATTGTAAAGTAATTATAAGAATAGGCAAAGGAAATGTTCAGATTGTCCATATTTGCTTGAGGATAATGTGTAGCTATTGTATGCCTCATTTAGTTATTATTATTATTTTTAGTGTCGTTCACAATCACAAAATGATACCCTTACTGAAAGTGTTAGTGGATAAACTTAATTGCATATTTAAGGACCTGTGCATTTCCATAGATGATGCTTTCCCTCCTTAATGTTAAGATGTACGTATTTAATGATAATGCCGTTTGTTGTATGAGAACTTGAGACAGAAGATTTAGTAGGATTATCCAGTGACAGTCAGTACAGGGTGCGATTAAGCTGTCCTTCTGGCTCTTGGCCTAGTGTATGTTTGTCTCTGGCTATGCAGTTATAGAATAGGGCAGGTGGTACATTTATATATGCCTTTGATTTCTCAGAAGTTGGTGAGCTTTCCTAAGTGGAGAATTTTAGAGCTAGATAGGATTGTTGTGGGAGAGGGGGCAGGGAATGCAGAGTTGATTCTTCATTCTTCTGTGGTACAGTTGAATTTACATGTAGTTAGAACTGATTTTCCAGGGGATTATGATGGCATTGAGCTTAGAAGACTAGCTGGCTTTTAACATTTCAGAATTGGATCCCCTGCCGGAACCCTTGCTAAGAGGGAGTGGACTTGTATTTGGTACAGTGACAAAAAAAAAAAAAAAAAAATTGTCCTGATTGTTTAATTTGGTGAAAAGATGGGAAGGTAAAGTAAGATTAGATGTGGATGACAGACTTTTTTTTTTTTAAAGAAAGAGGGTTAGCAAAAGACTGAAAGCATCTCTGTTTGGCTTTCTTATTGATGGAATTGTGTTTTGTTTGGTTACAAATTATTCTGATAAAAATATAAATTGCATGCATTCAGTATTTATTTTAGAGAAATATATAAAGCCATAGCCCAAGCAAATTCTTGAATTACATTCTTATTTGAACTTTGGTGAAATAATAGTTATTTAACTAGTTCCAATCTTTTGTGACTTGTGTGTCTCATAAAATTTTACTAGCATGTAATAAAAGACAGTTTAGTAAATGATCAGTTCATTGTCAAACTGTTCTTTTGTTGGTGGCATGTTTGTTGCAAAAGATAAAGCAACGTAATGTCCAGATACTGTAACGTGCTAAAGTGGTGACTATGAACCAAATCTTTTGTAAGTTTTAAAAGGAAACTCTTGTTTTGTTAAAATTATTTTTAAATGAAAGTATTGCTTTATTTAGCCATGAAATGATTTTTAAAATATTGTTTGAAGGATAGTAGTGCTAGCTTTCCAAATTTTGGTGGTAGTGGTTCTGTTTGTTTTTAAATTAAGAATTTAAAAATTTTCTGGGGTAGAAATGGCATTTTTTGATTTCTTAAGGAATTATTAAGAATTATCTGGAGTTGAAATTTTTATTTTTTATTTTTTCTACATACAGATAGAAATTGTCATTTGAGAATACCTGATTAAAAATGAATTACCTTAATTCTTTATATTATTTTGAATGTAAAGATATGGTCCAGATTTGTATAACGTTATTCTGATCACATTGTGATATGCTTTTCACAAGTTTCTTTTTAAATGGAAAAGTCATGCATGTACATGAATAACAATATTTTAGGTAATAGTAAACATTAAATAATGCATAGTAAGCTCCACTTCCACACAAGAGCCAGCATAGTCTCTTATTCAGGGGCAGCAACTTCAGCAGTTTTGTGGTGCAATCTGATAACTAAAACATATTTCTTGTCAGAATAGCATTGTCTTTAAACATTTGTTCTGTATAAACGTTTATAATGCTGTTCCATTTAAACATTTATTATTCTGTTTTTGTTGTCTTTGTGTTTAACTTTTTATTTAAATGCTTTTGGGAATAATTAAATTTTTTTTTTAGTAGAGTGGGTTATGATTTGTAGTTATAAGATTATAATTGTCTTATAAAAACTATAATATAGTGCATGCGCATTTTTATTATGGTATGTAGTAGTGGTATTATTAGTGATACTGCCAGGCTGGCTGATAGAAGGTAGTGAAGTCTGCAGTGTGTAGATTAGTTTTTCAGTGGAAGATAAGTGTAGCCTCTTTGCATGGAACATTGTAAGTGTGCATTCTTGCTAGAAGGCAAATATCATGTCAGAGATAAAAATCCTTTCCAGGTTTGGAGGTGGAAAACAAAAGTCACACGGAGCTTTGTAATAATCATGGGAAAGGTGTTTTCTGATAGGTATTACATACTAAGTCATAAATCTCCCATGCTCTTGGCCACATATAAGGAATTTTAATCTTAAAAATACTTTGGTTACCAACTTTTGAAGAAAATTGGCCATAGGGCACCAGGGACAGTGTACTGAAAAACAGACCATGATCAGGAGAGGCTAAACCAAGATTAAAAAAAAGAGATTTCAGGGTTATTTCGAATCTGATGTTTAACATGAGCCATTGCAATGAATTTCATTTTATATCTGGAAAAAGCCCTTTTTAAAACTCATATCCGGCCGGGCGCAGTGGCTCATGCCTGTAATGTCAGCACTTTGGGAGGCTAAGGCAAGCAGATTGCGAGGTCAGGATTTCCAGACCAGCCTAACCAACATGGTGAAACCCTGTCTCTACCAAAAATACAAAAATTAGCCGGGTGTGGTGGCGGGCGCCTGTAATCCCAGATACTTGGGAGGCTGAGGCAGGAGAATGGCTTGAATCGGGAGGTGGAGGTTGTGGTGAGCCGAGATCACCAGAGCGAAACTCCGTCTCAAAAAAAAAAAAAAAAACAAAAAAACAAAAAAAACTCATCCATTTTCCCTTAATGTAAATAATTGATATCCAGAGTATTAATAGAGTATATGCTTTTTATAATTTATAAAAAGGTAGAGGAGAGAATTATACACAAGAATTTTGGTTTAGGTTTAATAGTTTCCTTTTGTAAGATTTCTTTCTGTATTTTCTTACTGATATTTTTGTAAGATTTATTGAATCTTTAGGTTATCATCTCCCTCTTACCAAAAGACTCTTGCCCTGCTTGCTGCATTCTACCTGGAAGGCATAATTAGAATGTGGGAGACTCTCCTCATTTACTTGGAATAGACTTTTTCATATTTCCAGAAGTAGCAAAATTTATAAATATTACCCCCTTTGCTTCTGCCACTTGTATTCTTCCTCCCTACTTGAACTGCCTGCAGCTCTTGTAGGGAGGTTTGGATTTTCATTCTCTTGCAGTTATCGCACCTGAAGTATTTGCCTTCTTACTCTGAGGGATCACACATCTGCCAGCTACTAAAATGGTAAATTGTCAGTTTGAGACCAACCATTTTATTATGGTTATATGAACCCATTGATCTGTCTCATATCCTAACTAATTTAAAAATAAAATCATAACACCTTTTATAAGCATATGAAATTACAAAATCATTATTTTCCTAGTTGAAAATGTTGCATGCATATATTTTGTTTGTTAGATTTGGCATATTGAAAATAAAGAGAAATAAAACTAGAAAATAATAAGTGAAATACATTTAACTTTTTATGAAGTACAAAGAATTGGCCAGGCGTGGTGGCTTGTGTCTATAATCCTTGCACTTTGGGAGGCTGGACAAGGGGATCACATGAGCTCAGGAGTTCAAGACCTCCATGGGCAACATAGACCCTGCCTCATTAAAACACACACATACACACACACACACACACACACACACACACACACACAGAATTGATTGCCTTACTCAGATCCTTTATTTCACCTACTAAAACCTCTGCCATCCCGTTATTGTAGAAAATTTCAAAGATATACAGTAGTAGAGAGAATACCCAGCTTTAAACAGCCAGTCTTGTTTCATCTGTACCCTGCCATTCCCAGACTATTCTGTAGCAAATCTTAGGTGTCAGATAAATCAGTATATTGTAGTATTGGGTGAAGAACACAGCATTGGCCTTAGACCACCATCAGTGCCTCATGAGAAAATGAGCTCACTCTATATTGATAAATCTTAGTGTTCATTTTTCCCCTCTTTTTAAAATCTGGCTCCTTTCTTTTGGCTTTTTTGACCTTCCCCTCTTTCCCTGTACCTCCACAAGGGGGCAGATAAAGGAAGTGAGAAGTTTAAATGAACCAGATTTGAGTTTCACTTTTGTTAATCAGTCAAATAGAGTTGCAGAAGATTTGGGGGATGACTTTTCAGAAACAAGCAGTGACTTTTCTTCTTGAAACAACTCATAGTGCCCCTCCTTGCTCTTCAGAGATAGAATAGTATTAGCTATTTTAAAGGGGTTAAACAATAATCTTTAAAAACAAAACAAAAGATCCAGAGCATTATTACAGCCTTTAATTTTCTCTGTGAACGATAATTTTTCTGTAAAAATAATGATGTAGACGTTAATCAAAATGTAGTATTTGAATTTCTATCTACTTTTTTCAGAGAATAGCTCTGGGTGATTATCATTAAGATTTCTTATTGAGTGATGTGAATATTGTATAGAAAGTATTTTAGCTGGGCATTTGGCTAGCAGTAGAAGGGTCATAACTACTGTCTTTATCCCCAGGCAGTTTTATCATTTCTTTTGTTTTTAGATTTTTTTTTTTTTTTTTTTGAGATGGAATTTCTGTCACCCAGGTTGGAGCACACAGTCACCCAAGCTGGCGTGCAGTCACCCAGGCTGGAGTGCAGTGCCGCGATCTCGGCTCACTGCAGCCTCAGCCTCCGGAATATCTGGGACTACAGGCACGTACCACCACGCCTATTTTTAGTAGAGACGGGGTTTCAGTGTGTTGGCCAGCCTGGTCTCTAACCCCTGACCTCAGATGATCCACCCATCTGGGCTTCCCAGAGTGCTGAGATTACAGGGTGTGAGCCACCACGCCCAGTCAAGTTTTCTCATTTCTTAAAAGCCTTAGTTGGCCAGGTATGGTGGCTCATGCCTGTAATCCCAGCACTTTGGGAGGCTGAAGCGGGTGGATCACCCGAGGTTGGGAATTCGAGACCAGCCTGACCAACGTGGAGAAACCCCATCTCTACTAAATACAAAATTAGCTGGGCCTGGTGGTGCACGCTTGTAATCCCAGCTGCTTGGGAGGCTGAGGCAGGAGAATCACTTGAACCCAGGAGGTGGAAGTTTCAGTGAACCAAGGTTGTACCATTGCACTCCAGCCTGGGCAACAAGAGCGAAACTCTATCTCAAAAAAGAAAAAAAGCCTCAGTTACTGTGGCAGTATCAATGAATCATGTGAATCGGATTCATAAAATTCTATAAATATATGATGGTTACTTTATTTATGGTAAGACAGTATACTGTTTGAAGCATGTTTGAAATTGAATGCCAGAACAGCATATAAATTGCAGTTTCATCTGTGGGAATTTTAAATAAGCATCTATAAAGTTTTTAGTCAACAGATTATTTCTTTGTCTTGATATTTAGATACTGTGACCCGTGGGAGTTTTTTTTTTTCTTTAATATTATATGTGTTTAATATTTTTGTTCTTTTTTTTTTTCCCGGTGAATATATTTCTTTTGGAAAAATGTTATTTTCCCAAGTAGACCATATGAGATTCACATTTTGAATATGTGGTGTTAATTGTTGTAAGATATTGGAGGAAATGATGGATTGATTGTTTTTGCATGAATTTTGGCAGCTGCTTTGCAATAAGTATATTTCCTTTTGTTGCCACCATTAAATTCTCTGGTTCTCAAAGTTTCTGTATGCCTTACCACATGACACGTAATTACAATGAAAGCGTTACCTTACATTCCTCTAGCATTCTTCCCCGCCAGTGCCACACTTAATGCCTTTTATTCCTCAGCTTCATGCATGAATTATGTAGCATATGTGAAGAGGCTTAAACTGTTACCATTACAAATTCTTGCTAGATGGCTCCTGTTATATTTAGGATATACTTATACTTTAGACAAAGTAAGAATGTTATTGTTGTTGACCTTGACACCGAATAACTGGGCAGACATTATATAGCTATGTTTGAATCCTCGCAAAATGTGCTGTTGAAGCCAACAGAGTCCTGGCGGGAGACTCTTCTGGACAGCAGAGTTATGGAACTTTTCTTCACAGTAAGTCTTAGTCGTCGTCTCTGGTAGCAAGGGCCATAGAAAAGAGGAAATGCGTTGGCATGTTTCTTAAGTAAAACAACAGATTGCTTTTCTCCCCTAAAGTCTTGTCTTTTCATCAATACAGCTGCTTAAACAGAAATTACTTTAAAAAGTTCTTGCTAATTTATAAAAATGTCACATAGTTTGGAAGGGCTTAATATCCTAGAGCAGAAGTTCTCAAACTTTTAATCTCAGGGCCCCTCTATACTCTTAAAAATTATTGAGAACTCCAAAGAGCTTTTCTTTATGTAGGTTATATTTATCTGTTAAAAATTCAAACAAAGCTTTACAAAATAATGTGCTGAAAAGTAACAATAAGAAACTATGAGCATATTAACAGAAGTAACATTTTAATTAACAGTATTTTAAAAAACAAAGCAGGTTTGTTTTGCATTTTTGCAAATCTGTAATGTCAGACTTAATAGAAGACTTATTAAGTCTTATCTGCTTCTGCCTTCAGTTAGTTGCAGTATGCACATTGTGTGGTCTTGGGGAAATTCCACTTTTTACCTGTGTGACAGTGAGAATGGGAAATGCAGGTACTGTCTTCATATTATTGTGCAAATGGTTTTTTCCTCATGGGCAATCTGACAGGCTTTTAAAAAACTTCAGGGATCCCTGGGCCACAGTTTGAGAACTGCTATTCTAGAGTGTTGGTTTTATGTTATATTCATGAGTCATTATTTAAGTTGGTATTAATGAATAGCATTTTATCTCATATGTAGCTTTAGACAGTCCTCTTTATTATTGGTTAAATATCAAGATGTAAGCAGTATGCTCCCACATTCGCCAATGTGTATTCCCAATGAAACAATGAAAAGCTGGAAAAACAATTCATGTGTGTGTATATGTGTTGGATGCTAATTTGCAGTTATAGGGTGAATATACGAGTTAGTTAGATATATTGACATGGACAAAAGCCCACGTAAAAGCCAATTAAAAAGAAAAAAGAAAGATAGTTTGTTTAGTCCCAGTTGTTAATTATAGTTTCTTTTCATTTGTTTTAAAAATATAGATGAGTCCTACAATTGCCTTTTTCTGATTGAACCATTTACAATAAAGTAGTTATGTGGCATATGTTTTAAAATAGCTAAAAGGTTATCTATCCAGGGGTATGTAGAAAATATATTTTCTATGGAAACATTTGGACTGAGCATTAATCGCCTTGTGGTTTCTTTTTAAAATCAGAGAAATGATGGCCAAAACTACTATCAAGATCAAAGAGATAATTGTAACTAAATTTTAAAATTCCATTGCCTGCCTCATGTGACAGGAATTGTTTTGATACGAATCCAAGTCCAAGTCTTCGTATTATGCACTTGACTGAAAGTAGATTCCACTCCAGCAGTTTTTGAAAAGGTGAAAAACTTGCTGGCAGTACTGGAAACAGCTCTACCAAGTCTGAACAGCTGTCTAGACAAACCAGACAGCTGCTCCTGTCAGCTGTGAACAACCACATGCAAAGAACTTTTGAATCTGAAAGTTAACCCTTTTTTGCTTTATTTGAACAATTTTTGTGTTTGTAGCTATTTTCACTTAAGCAGTTTATGAACAAGTTTGTTACTTGTTTTAAAAATGACAGTGACTAATGTTTTTATTTAATTTTGGTTAAATCTAGTTTTAGTTACCTGAATTCATTGCCTAATTTAAAGCACTTTTCCACTGGATATCACTTGTGCTAGATTTGGATAAGCATCAATATACTGTTGCATAAGAGCAAGACTTTAAATATGTTGATCATAAGACTTTAAATATGTGGAATGCTTTGGGTTGCATTCTGCCCTGCAGAGGTTAACAAACTTCTTGATTTTTTTTTCCTTCCCTAAGGTCTTGGGGAAAAAAAAAAACACTTTCATTGTGTTTTCTTCCTACCTTTTTGATCAGAGTCTTCTTGATCTTGCTTATAGGTCTCTTCCTTCTTTGCTCATCACATAAATGCTGGCATTCTTATCTTAATTCTCCACTTTGCTGACTCTGTATACTTTCCTGTGGCTCTTTCTTCCACGCGTAGGACTTCAGGCACCAGTTCCTGGATGACTCCTACATCTATATTCAGCACAGCCAGCTCCAGAGTTGCTGAGCCTTATAATCCAAGTGCTTACTGGATGTTTTACTTTGGATGGCCCACAGACATCTCAGATTTAATATGTTCCCGTAGAATTCGTCATCTTCCTTACTTGCTTCTCCTTCCTTGTGTTCCTCTTCTTGATGCATAGCCTTGCCATTCACCTCACTGGGCGTCCTGCTGGGCTTTGCTTTCCCATATCCCTCTGTCTCTTTCCCGTATTCAGGTGGTGATTTCAGCTTTCAGTTTTATAATACAGTTATAGAGGAACTCTTTTGTAACGATGACATTGGAAAAAAGGCAAGAATCTATATCGTATAAAAATTAAGCGTTTATCATTAGTTTTATGTGGTTTATATTTCAGGGAACATAAATTAAGCTTGAACAGTACACACAGTCTCCATAGACAGTTATTTATTTATTTTAAATTTTATTTTTAGCTATTTCATTGACGGTATTCTTTCTTTTGATTGCTCACTTCAAGACCATAATGAACATTCAAGATTGTGAGATGGATTCTTATTGTCCCAGATTACATTGCATCTGTTGACAGAATATATCTCTGGACATCGTGCTTAAATGCTGATTAGATTCTAAGGCATCCACACAAAAAATTAGTTACAGGTTTTAGATAAAGAACTTATGAGAACGAGCCGTGTTCAGAAGTTTATGCACTAGACAGTGTGCAAATATGAATTTGTCTATTCTTAGAACTTACTATGTAAAACTTAAAATACATTAGAATATAGTTTCAAAAATATTTGTATTCTAGACCAAGGATTTGCAGACATTTTTTTTGTATAGGGCCAGATAGTAAACACTTTAGGCTTTGCAGGTCATCTGTTTGTATTCAACACTGCCATTCTAGTACAGAAGCAGCCATAGATGATACATAAATAAGCATAGCAGTGTTCTAGGAAAGCTTATTGATGGTCATTAAAATGTGACTTTTGTATAATTTTCATAGGTCACAAAATATTATTATTTTTGTTGGTTTTCCCTCAACCATACAAAAATGGGGGAAAAAAAATTCTTAGCTCACAGCCATATAAAAACAGTCAGGGGTTAAATTTGGCTTATGGGCTGTGGTTTGTTCTAGTCCAAAAAGAGTATAGCATATTTTAAGCATGTCAGTGAATCAATTAACTTTGTAAGTTTTAGAGATTATTTAGTATTTTAAATTTCATTACTAGAACGTTAAGAAGTTCAGGGATACGCCGGGCACAGTGGCTCATGCCTGTAATCCCAGCACTTTGGGAGGCTAAGGCGGGTGGATCACCTGAGGTCGGGAGTTCAAGACCAGCCTGACCAATATGGAGAAACCCCGTCTCTAAAGAAAAAAAAAAGAAATTCAGGGATTAAGGATTAATGGACTCAGTCAGTGAACAAGGATTTATTGAGTGTTCATTGTGCCCAGTATACTAGTAAATACTTAAATAGTTCTGACCTCAAGTAATTTAGAAACAATTTGCCGAGTCAAAGTGAACATAACGTAAAGCTACGAGTTCAATGTTATACAACATTTACAAAGTAGAGAGGGAACTTTGTGTAGGAAAGAAAAGGGCTAGAGTAGTTAAGTGCTTTGGCAAATACAAAATGGTACATACAACAGTAAGGATTAGGATTAATAATGATCATATTTCTACACTAAATTTTCCTTGGCTCTATTATGTCAGATTACAGAAGTGAAACCTTTAACATCTGAGAATATTAATACTATAAAACGAGGGAGCAGTATTTTGAGAGCATTTCCTTCACACAGAACACTATACCAGGTGTTTCACGTTCGTATTGTATCACCAAAATAAAATCTAGGTGAGATTTAAATGGATTTAAGTATAATATATATTTTATATTTAAAACTTTTAGCATTTATTAATAAGAATGATGTAGGTTAAACTAAGATTCAAACAAATTGTAGGCGATCTGAGCATTAATAAAAGAGTGCTTGTTATATTTTGGTTGAATGAATGCGTGAATGTCTATGGATTCAATGGCACATTGCTTTTCTAAGTGTGCAACTGTTTACTTCCACTAAAGCAGCATCTATATACTCTTGATTGAACTTGTCTGCTAACTTTAGCAAGAAGCTGTAGCTAGGCATAGTTAGCATAATACAGATGACTGTCGTTGTTGCTGTTTTTAGAAGAAGCAGTATGTCTGACTGGCTGGCATCTGTTTCTCTCTTTGTCATAACATGCTGGAGATGGATCAATTTTCAAAATGTAGGTAGCCCTCAGTTAAAAATTAATTGATATGTTTAAAATAATGCCTGTAATGTAAAGTGGACTGAGGGACAATTTTCAGTTTAGTTTAATTCAGGAAGTAGTTTTCTAGAAATAACCAGCTACAGTGAATTTTTCTCTTACCTCATTCGGCATGGTAAACACGTGACCCTTACAAAGGAAGAATTTATATTTATGGATTAGTAATTCTTTCTAACAGGTACATCGAAAAATCAGAGAAGATTCAGATATGGCACAAGATTCTCTGCAGTGCCTTGCCCAGTTAGCTTCTCTTCATGGACCCATCTTCCCTGATGAAGGATCACAAGTTGATTATCTAGCACACTTCATTGAGGGATTACTGAATACTATCAATGGGTAGGTATACTTGCCCTTTGCAGCTGAAAAAGGAACTCTACGTTTTGTGTTTAACAGTAGAAGAAAAAAAGAAATTAGTTATTTTTCCCCCTTATATTTTGGAGTAAAGTCATATGGGTAATTTGAAATTAATAAACAGAGACATGCCTTTTAAAGTCAGTAACGGTATTGCTTGTTTGGAAATGAGTTATTAATAATTTTTCTTTTACTACCACTTAATAATACTCATTCCTTGGTTTTAGAATTGAAATAGAAGATTCTGAAGCTGTGGGAATCTCCAGCATTATCAGCAACCTGATAACCGTGTTCCCACGAAATGTTTTAACTGCCATTCCAAGTGAACTTTTCTCCTCCTTCGTTAACTGCCTCACACACCTCACTTGTTCTTTTGGGCGAAGTGCTGCATTGGAAGAAGTGGTGAGTGACTATTCTAAAATAAATTGTGTCAGTTTTAAGTGTGTAAATTATTTGGGAAACATGACCTTTAAAAATTTGTGGGTTAAGATAGCTTTAGTTGGTGATATTTATTGGTGTTAAGAATTTAATTTTGAGATGATTTAGTACCCAAATATAGGAGATGGAATGAAATGAGCTGTGGTTTGTTCAACACAAATTTTCACAATTTTTAACATAAAACTTATGAAACTCATTCTAACAGCAAAAACATTGTTTACAGGGTGCTGCTGTGGTGTGGTGTAATTATGTGTAATTTTATGTTTCTTTTTTTGAGAATTTTTTACTTTGGACTTATTTGACAATATGTAAACAAAATTTGGTTCAAATCATTGTAACCTTGCTTATTTTGATCAGATTGTGGTCTCTAATTTTTTGGATGGTAATGCTTTAATAGTGTATCCTGGTAGAATTTAATTTACATTTAAATTAAGAACAATAACAATACTGAAGATTTTTTTTTTTTTTTTTTTTTTTTTACAAATTTTCAAATGTGTATTTTCCGTATTTTATATTTAAATTTAGAAAACATCTACTAAAACCCCTTGACAACACAGCTGCTTCTGTAATAGTTACTGTGAAAAGCTATATTAATCATGGAAAATAATTGATTTCATTCCACAAAGTAGTGATTAAATTGTTGCAACTGCTTTTTCTTTATATGAATCAAAATATGAATCTTTCTGAAAGGCTGTAAAAGAAATATAGATATTTTGTTAGCATTTCTTGTTAAATTGTTAGTTGTTTTGGTTAGATTCTGCCAACAGTGTATAAGTTTTTCATATCCCTTCAGAGGTTTTCAGAGAATAGAGAACTCGAGAATGATTATGTTTATGTAATCGGGCACTTTTGTGATTTGATGAGGAAAGGAACCAGGTCAGAGAGGTGTTTATATGGTAGAGAAAATGTAGTAAGAGAAGAATAGAAGTCTAAAGGCAAAATGTAGATTTGAAAAAATCCATGGTAATTTTAAGTATTTATGCTTTACTCAAACCCCTTCCAAATGATGACAGATTCTGAACTAGTCAGGTTGTATTTAACACAAGTTCCTTGCACTTTCCCTCTCCCCTTTGGTTTGTGATAGTTTCTCTTCGAAACCAGGTGGATTGAAGAGCATGTTGATCCTATATTTAGAAACTAAGCTACCTTTTAAAGTTTCTGTTTGTGAGTTAAGAGTGTTCCTAAACATTTTAAAGAATTGCTGGAAGATTTATGGCATCTTTGGTTTGCAAATTTTAAGGACAGAATTTATTTTGAGGACACTGACATCTTGACAAATTTTCCGTCAAGATTTGACAAAGGAATGTTGGAATATAGAAAGCCTACATGTATTTGCAGAGAGGTAGATGTGTATTGTGCTCATTTCACAGCAGACATGCTCTAGTGATGATGAGCCTGATAGGTTTCATTCAAGAAAAGTATTTATTTTCATTTCTTTTACTCTTTGAATTAGTTTTTAATTGAGCTGTTTATGATATTTAAAAGTTATTTTTAAAAATACTTGGTCATGTGTTGAAAAGGACAGAGGGAAAATACCTGTTTAAAGTTTTGCATTAGTCATAGAAACCAGGTCGGGGATGTGTGGTGAAGTTGAGGGCTAAGGGGGTGACTCCTGCGTGGAGACTTGCTTGAAAACTAAATCTCCTAAATGTCATGTCAGCCTGAAGCAGTTTCCATTGTATCTTGTGTATGCTGGGGGTGGAGGACCAGGGGAGTGTACAACTAATACCAGAAATACGGGAACAAATCCAGCCAAACCAAATTGGACCTCTGGGACAGAGACATTCCATCTTTTGTTTTCTTGGACACCCAGTGATTGTAGTGATAGTATATAATACGTGGTTGTCCTGAGATGGAAAAGTATATAAAGACATGATCTTTTAAGTAAAATTTGAAAAATTGAGGCATAGTAAAGAAACAAGTTTGGGAGTTAGCATGGGATGAAAAGGTGATGAACTTTTGAGGGAGACAGCACCCTTATGGGCCAGGCAGCCGTGAAGCGTAAGAGCTCAGGCAAGCTGCCTCAGTTTTTTTGAGCATGTTTCCACATTGGTAAAATCAGGTTATGAATTCCTTCCACCGCTTTATGACATGGATTAACTGCGTGAAAAGTACCTGCATAGTGTGTAGTAATTTATTACAGGTGATAATATATTGAATAATAATTTTTAAAATGAACTTTTGTAAGAATAGCATTTATTGAAAATTTGTGTGCACTCTTACCATGAAAGAACAATTGTTGAGTTTTGTTTGCTGTGAACCAGTTAGAATTCTAATTTTTAAAAATTATTTTAAAAATAATTTATTATAAATTATAAAATATTTTTTGTAATTTTAATTTTGTGAAATATTTTTGTTTTTCTTAAATATTGAAAATTTCTTTTCCCACTTGAAAAACGTTCCACATGTAAGGCTTTTTACTGTGAGAATACTTTTTAGGAGCTGTGTTTGTTTAGGAATACATACAGATTATCATCTTTTTTAATAGCAATTCATGTCTTCGATAGTGATTATGTTGTTGCAGCAAGGAAAAACGAACATCTTCATAGGAAGAAACATTCTTGATACTAATGTGTGTTTTTGAAACCCATGTCATAAAGTCACCTTGCTTGGTGGCTTTAGCATGTGAGTGAAGAGACGCATATTTGTGAGTACCTGACTTGGAGTTAACTGAGTCTGTGTTCACAAAGAGCAATTCCAGTACAGCCAGTGCTTGACTTAACGACCACGATTGCGTCCGACAGACCGGTCGTAACACGATTTGGTTGTAAGTTGAGTAAGCTATATGCACGTGGAGATGGTAGTGCTGCCGGAAGCTGGCCCGCACTGTCGTACGCCCAGCTGGGCAACGTTTGCGCTGCCAGACGCGGAGCAGTCGTGGCTAGCGATTATGGTCGTAAAGTCGAATGGTCGTAAGTTGCATAGGTCGTAAGTCGATCAATACCTGTATTCAGCCAAGTTTCTCTGTGGCTGCAAAAGTTTCTTGGTATTACTTAAGGCTTCTTGGAGCCAAGAATGTTTTCATTACACCCCATTATCTGTTGCTGAACCAAAGAGGTGATAATGAATGTGGAGATGAAAAAATACTGCCTTGAAGATTAAAATCCTTCTGGGCATGGTAGCTCTCGTCTGTACCTTGGGAGGCCAAGGCAGGTGGATCACCTGAGGTCAGGAGTTTGAGATCAGCCTGGCCAACATGGTAAAACTCTGTCTCTACTAAACATGCAAAAATTAGCCAGGCGTGGTGGTGGTTGCCTGTAATCCCAGCTACTCAGGAGCCTGAGGCAGGAGAATTACCTGAACCTGGGAGGCAGAGGTTGCAGTGAGCTGAGATTGTGCCACTGCACTCCAGCCCAGATAACAAAGCAAGGCTCTGTACACACACACACCAATGCTAACAATAATTGTTCATTTTAATATATCAACTATTTTATAAAAGATTGGTAATAGTACGTGTATTTGAATTGATTCAGTGAAATGCAAGGAGAATATGGCTTGAACTCTATACTCTAGTTTGGTGCTTAGTTTCTTTTCTAATTAACCATTTTGAGTTCAGCCTAGTAAGCAAAACCATGCAGTATGTTGTTACATGAACACAGCAGCCTTCATAGCACTGAGGTATTTTGTATATGCATTTTGGTGTGTGTGTTGTGTATAGGGACGATGGTGGTAAATAACAATTTATAAAGAAAGAACTTTACATCTACTTTTAGTATATTTGTAGCCTAATCTCAAGGCCAGCAGGACAAGATAGTAATTAAAAAGGTGCTTGATAAAGTTGTTAGGAAGTCGATTATGGAGTGTAATGCAATAAAATAAATTTGCAATTTGTCGAGTGAGTGAGTATATTTAAAGGTCAGCATTCTTGATTCAGAATCTAATTTCTCTGACTTGTTGGGTGATTACTTTGTAGAGAGGTGATGTGACAAAAAGGAAGCCATACATTGAAGCCAAATTACAGATTGAGAAGTGGGGAACATAAATTTTGGGATATCTCAGTGATAAGAGGGAAAACAATTCTTATTCTCTGGGATGGCTGTGTCAGTACAGTGCAACTGTGTACTCTGCCTGGCATCTTCACCCATGAAAGGATGGTTGTTTCGACCTGCCAGCCTTCCCTCCAATTGATTCTTGTAGCTATAAAAGAATAAATTGATGATACTTGAGAGAGCAAGCTGGCTGTCCAGCACTCCCCACCCATCAAGCACATTCATTTCCTCTGCTTAAAAGATGGAAGAAGAAATAATACCTGTGAGTATTTTGTAAACCTTGCATATTAAAAGTATACTGTTCAGAAATAATAGCAATGGTTTTATGTCTACCAGGATATTTGGAAGAAAACTAGTTACTATTTTACCTTAAGTACAGATTCTTATTTAAAAAAGTGTTTTAAGAATTATTTTAATGTTTTAATTCTAATTGGTTGATAATATTACCATGCAAT
The DNA here is from genome assembly GCF_009761245.1 of Sapajus apella. Taxonomy (NCBI): domain Eukaryota; kingdom Metazoa; phylum Chordata; class Mammalia; order Primates; family Cebidae; genus Sapajus; species Sapajus apella. Next base: position 4,831,581 of record NW_022437054.1, read on the forward strand.
GTTTCATGACTTGTATGAGTCAGCTCTCATTGTTTAAATCTGCTTTCCTAGTACAGAACCAGTGTAAGTTTTATAGAATTTTTGCACCTGAGATAGAGGGCAGTGGATTTAGAATAAAGCTTCCTTACTGTCATAACTGTTGTTTCATATTGTATCCCTTATACTGTTTGTTATACTGGCATTAGAAACATAATTAGATCCAATGGACCTGGGGTTCAAAAATGAATACTAGAGTGAGGTAGAAAAGAAGGGATTTCGAAAGCATTTTCATAGTATGTGGAAAAAATTTTTTAAACAAACAAAAAAACAAAAGAAAGAAGGGATTGCCCTTTTATCCCATGTAAGCCGGGCGAGTCCCAGAAATGTCAGCCACTATTCAGCTCCGTAAGTCTGTATTGAGCACTTCTCATGTGCCAGGAACAATGTCTAACGTGTATGCATTCCTTTGCGTTGCGAATTTGGAAACCCCTGTGCGTTTTCAAAAGGAAGAAAGTATGATAATCCAGTAGTGCAGCATTTAAAATCTTTTTCTGTAAATTATAGCTTGGACTCTTGTGTTTTTGTGGGGTAGGTGGTTTGCTTTTTTTAAGTTATCTGTCTATAGGATTTTTCTAACAGCTACAATGCTTGTCTACTAAATCAGTTTCTCTTGGGGGATTCCAGAAGCCAGGAATACTGTCAGCTGCATAGGTACTCCGAAGTTAAATTAATTCGGTATTTTAAGGACTAGCGCCGGGCACGGTGGCTCAAGCCTGTAATCCCAGCACTGTGGGAGGCCGAGGCGGGTGGATCACGAGGTCAAGAGATTGAGACCACCCTGGTCAACATGGTGAAACCCCGTCTCTACTAAAAATACAAAAAATTAGCTGGGCATGGTGGCTCATGCCTGTAATCCCAGCGACTCAGGAGGCTGGGGCAGGAGAATTGCCTGAACCCGGGAGGCGGAGGTTGCGATGAGCCGAGATCGCGCCATTGCACTCCAGCCTGGGTAACAAGAGCGAAACTCCGTCTAAAAAAAAAAAAAAAAAAAAAAAAAAAGGACTAGCTAGAAAAAACAAAATAAAAATAACTAGATAAGGTGTTAATTTATTTTGCATTTGACATTCAAAGATTTATAAATTCCTGCATTTTTAAGTGGAGAGTTTATTAAGTTTTGTGATATTTGTCAGTATATTGTTGTCATTTTTGCCTTAAATGATACTTCGTTAGGAAAGAATCTAAATACCAATAGCAGATGAATAACAGCAGAAACTAATAGTCTAGCTCTTTCAGTCGTTAATCTTTTATATTGTCCTCAATATGCAGCACAAATATTGTTTGTGGTTTGTCATTGGACGTGGGGTTGTTCTGCTGCCTGTAAATTTTAAAGTTACTGTGAAATGTTTTATTCATATAAAGTACTAGTTTTATGTTATAAAAATATAAAGAATAATGAAATGAACAATTATGTATCAACCACCAGATTAAGAAATAGTGTAGTATATTGATAGAGCCTTTTTCTGTCATTTTTTAACCTGTGTTTTTTTTTTTCCCCTCACCTGTTACTGTATGCAAGTGCTTGTTGTATTACTTATTTCTGCCAAGTGGGTCTATAAGCAGATGCTGCTGGCGAACTTCCCAGCCTGTGTTTTGGCCACTTTTTTGCAGCCTGTACAATCTCTGGTAGTTGAAACTGTTTTCACTTCTAAACTGTTGTGAAGAGTAATACAGAAGGAACTTTTTAAAGGATATTCTGTAGATGTAAGATATTCTGTGACAATTAATTGCCCGTATTCATCTCACTGCATTTTTTGTCTATGAATCACATACTGATCTAACGCATTATTTATGTTTACATATGAAGATAATCTTCATGATCAACAGAAAGAGCTTTCCAATTTCATGGAAAGGATTTGGAGTTGTCATGAAGATTAGTTGCTGTTCATAGGAAAACAATCTGTAACTACCTTAGCACGAGATTTAGATCATATTTTTACAATATCTGATATTAGATTTATATAAAGATAAATATAGATAATGACTTTATATTTTAGAGCAGATCTGAGTTCACAGCAAAAATTGAGTGAAAATACAAACCTCCTCAAACATGGAGCCTCCCCACCCTCACCCATCAACATCCTACATAAGAGTGGTGTGTTGTTACAGCTGATGAAACTACATTGACACATCGTCATCATCCAGAGTCCATAGTGTCCATAGGGTTCACTCTTGGCATTGTACATTCTGTGGGTTTGGACAAGTGTATGATGTCTACCATTAAGGTCTCATACAGAGTAGTTTCACTGTTCTGGAAATCCTCTGTGTTCTGCCTGTTTATCCCTCCCGCAAACCTCTGGCAACCACTCATCTTTCGGCTGTCTCCACGGTTTTACCTTTTTCAGAATGTCATGTGGTGATGTTAGATTTTAATCTCTGAAATTCAGTTTGATGTCAAAAAAGGAGACAGATGTCATATACTGAAAGTTTTCTTTTCAAAGCTTCATTTGACAGCATTTTCATAAATAAAATTAACCATTATTTTGGAATTAGATATTTAACATAATTACCAAAACATAAAAGCAGATTTCTTTCTGTGACTAAAGGGTTGCAAATTTGCTGCTCTATATACTTCCAAGTTAATTACGAGCATTGAGAGATAAGTGCTGATATCATATTTTGATTACCTTCTCCACCCTCCATTTCCAGATGGAGTAAAGTGGGGTCAAGTAGTCTCATAAGCTCTAAGCCCCTCTCCAAAGCCTCTCTGGCAACAGGCCTGACAATACCAAGGGCATGAGCACATAGCGTCTAGCTTGGTCTCCTTAGTCATCTCTGTGCACGTGCTGCTGGCTTGGCTGCTGGGTTTTGGCCAGAGTGGCCATGGAGCAGGGCCAGGGTATTATGAAAAAGCACTAGGTTAGGTTTCAGTTCTCTGTGATTAGACTGAAAGATTTCGTTGCCAATTGTCATCAACCAAATTTTTCTCACACTTTGCTCCGCAAGTTATATTATCTCCAAAAGGAACCAGAATGCTCTTAAGAAGTCCATAGTCTTACCGTAAATTGCCATCCAATGAATTGAGGCTCTGCAGTCTACCTGTGATCTTCTGTTCTAATACCAGAGTGTTAATAGGAGGGATTATTGAAAGTTTTTTTAAATAATAGAAAGGCATATAAGACTTTTACTTTTTAGTTATACTTTTCTGTATATGAATAATTAAACAAAGATAACATGTATTAGATATGTATTTTAAAAACAACAAAGATAGGTCTTAGAAAATATCCTGCTTTTTTTTTTTTTTTTTTTTTTTAAAAAGACTGGGTGGGTCAGAGGATGCTATTCCTAAATTCCTCTTGTGGTATGTTACCAGTCTGTTTATTTTGGCAAGATAAACTGTTAAGACTTAACAAATGATGGCTGCAAAGCACATGCTTTGTTAAGTATATAAACAGGCCACAGATGTTTCTATGGAAAGAAAGTATCTTATTCATCTCCATATTCTGGTGCCTGGCTCTTAGCAGTTCAATCAATTTTTTTTTTTTTTTTTTTTTTTTTTGAGACAGGGCCTTGCTCTGTCACCCAAGCTGAAGTGCAGTGATGTAATTTTGGCTCACTGCAACTTCTGCCTGTCAGGTTTAAGTGATTCTCCTGCCTCAACCTCCCAAGTAGCTGGGACTACAGGCATGTGTCACCACGCCTGGATTAATTTTTGTGTTTTTAGTAGAGACAGGGTTCTGCCACGTTGGCAAGCCTGGTCTTGAACTCCTGACTGCAGGTGATACACCCATCTTGGCCTTTCAAAGTGCTGGGATTACAGGCATGAGCCACCATGCCTCGCTGAGAAGTCTCCTAAAGTATAAACCTAGGAGTGGAATTTTTTGATCAGAGAGTATGTGAATGTTCACTTTTACAAGATAGTAGTGTCAGATTTTTGCTAAAGTGATTGGACCAATGAAAAATTAATAAATGTGTGTGAGTTCTCAATGATCCATGTCCTCACCAACACTTACTGCCAAACTAGCAAGTATAAAATAATGGTCTTAATTTTCCATGTGCCTTGTACCCAGTTTTCTCTTAATAGTATCATCTTTTGTAGCCATGATATGTTTGTAAGAACTAAGAAATTAACAATTGGCATATTATTAGTAATTAAATTACAGGCTTTATTTAGATTTCACCAATTTTTCCACCAATGTTCTCTTCCTGGTCCGGGACCTAGTCCTGGATATCACATTGCATTTTTGATTTCATCATTTTTTTTTTGATGAACAGGTGGTCCTCATCTTAGTTTAACTGAAAGTTTTTTTTTATGATTTGTAATTTTGGTTCCAGTTTAAAGACACCTACCCTTCCTGTGTTTTATTCTAAATGCTTTAATATTTGCCTTTTATGACTTTAACATCTTAGAGTTTAATCAAGTGGGGATGCAAATTTTTTTCTTCATGTGGATAATAGGCTTTTCTGCAACATTTACTGAATAACCCTTCATCCTCAATAGTCTGCCGCACTGTAGTTTTTACATAAGAGTGCGTCTTTCCTAAGCTTGCTAGTCACTTTGGTCAGTTTGTCTATTTCTTCACTTGTATATCATTTTGTCCTAAACAAAGTCTAGATAGGTGGATAGGTTCCCCTACCGTAGTCTTCAAAAGAGTATTGGATATATTTGGATCTTTGTTCTTTCATATAAATTTTGTGAGCTCATCATGTTAGATTGTGGTTGGGATTATAATGAATCTTTATAAAGAGCAGACATCTCTACTATAACTTTTCCTATCCATAAATGTGGTATTCTCTATATTAATTTAGGTCTTATGAATTGTTTATCAATAAAGGAAAATATTTTTCCTAAGTACCTTATGTTTTTGTTGCTATTATAAATAGTATCTTTTAAATCTCATTTATCAGATTGCTACTGGCATAGAGAAATGCATTTGATATTAGTACATTTGAGTTGATATTTGCTAACCTTTCACAAATCTTACTGATTCTTATAAACCTTTAAAACCTTTGGTTTTCTATGGATAATCATACCATCCATGAACAATGACAATTTTGCTTCTTTTCCATCTACAATTTATAATTCTTTTTCTTGTTATACATTTCTTGCTTTCTCTTACTATATAGTGCTGAATACAGGTGATAATAGAGGACATGTTTTCTGGTTAAGTAAAATTTTATTGGAGTTGCTAATAGGGTTTTTAAAAAACAGAAAAGAGTATTGAATATTATTAAATGCTTAATCAGTTGATGTAGTTAATTGCACATGTAGATTTTTTATGTTAAAAATTACCCTGAATTTCTGAGTTGAGTCCAACTTGATTGAGATGTATCACATTTTTAAATTCACTGCTAGATTCATTTGGTGGCAAAGTTTTATCAGTTGCATATATTACTTACCTACTTACTCTTTTTCCTCTTCTCTGGATCAGTTTGAAGAAGATGGGCTGTTTTTTGTTTTGGTTTGGTTCTTGCAAGTTCAGTAGACTCACCTGTTAATCTACTGAGACTGGTACTTTCTCTGTGGGGGAAACTTAAAACATTAAAAATGATTAGTTATGGGAGTACTCAGGTTTTTCTTGTTTTTCTCCCTTGGTCTAATTTGTCAAGTTACATTTTTCTTGGAATTTGTCCATTTATCTTAGGTCATTTTTACTTTTACTTTGTTCTTTATGTTTATGATTTCCCTTTTCTTACTGATACTTTTTTTTTTTTTAATTTTGAGGCAGAGTTTTGCTCTTGTTGCCCAGGCTAGAGTGCAGTGGCGCAATCTTGGCTCAGTGCAACCTCTGCCTCCCGAGTTCAAGCAATTCTTCTGCCTCAGTGTCCCAAGTAGCTGGGATTACAGGCATGAGCCACCACGCCCGGCTAATTTTGTATTTTTAGTAGAGACGGGGTTTCTCCATGTAGGTCAGGTTGTTCTCAAGCTCCCAAACTCAGGTGATCTGCCCGCCTCAGCCTACCAAGGCTGGGATGACAGGTGTGAGCCACTGTTCTTGGCCTCTTACTGATATTTCAAAATACAGTTTTAATGTTGTGAAATGGTATGCTTATTGGAAAAAGTGATTCAAATAATACATAAAGTTAAAATTCTCCAAAAATCACTTGTCACATGTATCGTGTTATCATTTGAGTGACTATCTTCCTTGGCATCTCTTGATTCACACATATAATGCCTTTATTCCTAATCATGCAAATTTAATACTTGTTAATGTTTTTAAAGAAATTTTGAAAAACTAAAAATTAGAAGTAAACCAAATCACTTTGTGTTTCACTTTCTGAAACTTGCTTTATTAATGTTTTGATATTTTTTTCCAGGTTTTAAGGCATGAATTATAATTAAGAATAAAATCATTGCTTTTTCTTAATACTATGAGCATTTTTTATATGCTTAATCAGTGTCAAAAATTGTGTTTTAATGTAAAACAATGAAAAAATGGTTTAGTAAGTTTATTTGCACAATTTTAAATAATGCTGCAGCAAACATGCTTATATATAAATCATCATGTGGGCCAGGCACAGTGGCACATGCCTGTAATCCCAGCTACTTGGAGGCTGAGACAGGAGGATCACTTGAGTCTGGGAGTTCAATACCAGCCTGGGCAACATAGCAAGATCCCATCTCTTCAAGAAAATTGAAAAATTAGTCACAATGGTGTGCACCTGTAGTCTGCTCTGGAGTCTACTCTGGAGGCTGAGGCAGGAGGATCACTGAGCCTGGGAATTTTTTTTTAGTTTTTTATTTTATTTTATTTTTTTGAGACAGAGTTTCACTTTTGCCCAGGCTGGAGTGTAGTGGCATGATCTCGGCTCTCTACAACCTCTGCCTCCTGGGTTCAAACAATTCTCCTGTCTCAGCCTCCCAAGTAGCTGGGATTACAGGCAAGCACCACCACACTCAGCTATTTTTTTGTATTTTTAAATCTCACCATGTTGGCCAGGCTGGTCTGTAACTCCTGACCTCAAGTGATCCACCCAACTCAGCCTCTCAAAGTGCTGGGATTACAGGCATGAGCCACCACGCCCAGCCTGAGCCTGGGAGTTTAGGACTGGCCTGGGCAACATACATATGCACACACATATACACACCATATAGGTATCTCATCATGTCACTCTCCTGTTTAGTAGACATTCTTAAGGGCTTAAGTTTGTTTTTTGATCAGCTCTTCCAGTGGTGTCTCATTCTACATTTAGGCCACTCCTCAGAGCTGCTCCTCCATCAATCTGGCAGGCTTTGGAAGAGTGGCTATATCCTAGAGAGAAGGAAGAAAAGTAAATGGGCATAGCAGTGAAACAATATTAGAGATGACTTAATTCTTTCCTGACCCTCTTTGTTCTGTACAAGATTTCTGGTGGCTTGTGAAAAGAGCCTTGAAAGTGAAATAATTCTTTAAAGCTTGCAAAAGACAGCCCAGATTAAGTCAGAGTGGAAAGTCAAAACTGGAGAAAAGAGCAGTCAAAACAGGAGAAATGAGGAGGAAGCTCATCTATAGGTAATAAGGTTGGTTTTCATTTTCTGATTTGAACGTCTTGACGTGGGAAGGAAGACACAGTTCTTTAATAGGATCTCATGCCAAAAAAAGAATGTTCCTTAGAGGAATTTTCTTAAATATTAAGTAAAATAAAAGAAAAAAATCTCTTCCAAACAGAGCTTCACACAGGAGACAGTGACTAATAGTGGAATCTTTATAGTATACCATCAGGGGTTAGTTTTTGAGTTTCTTTTTTGTACAGCTCTATTTATAAACATTGATTTGTGGCTAGGTGTGGTGACTCATGCCTGTAATTCCAGCCCTTTGGGAGGCCGACTTGGGTGGATCACCTGAGGTCAGGAGTTCGAGACCAGGCTGACCAACATGGTGAAACCCTGTCTCTACTAAAAATATAAAAAATAGCTGGGCATAGTGGTGTGTGCCTGTAATCTCAGCTACTCAGGAGGCTGAGGCAGGAGAATTGCTTGAAGCCAGGAGGCGGAGGTTTCAGTGAGCTGAGATCCTGCCACTGCACTCCAGCCTGGACGACAGAGTGAAACTCCGTCTCAAAAAAAAACCGGCCCAAAACCAAAAAACCATTGATTTGTTTTTGTGTCTTTTATTCTTTCTTAGAGATCTGAGAAGAAAAAGGATATTTATGTTAAAGAAAATAGAATAAAACTCATTCTATCTTGCAGTTAGCTCATGGATACTTAGGACTCATATAACTAAAATACATTATGGAACCTAGTGATTCCTTCTTTATCTGGAAACATTTTGCTGTTTCATCTTATAGAGCAAGGACTGAAACAAGAAAGGAGAGTGCTACTTTGTTTAATGTCAGCTGGAAATATGGTGGTTCAGATTTTTTGGCACTATGTGCATGCGTATTTGCAAGTGATCATGAAAGTACCAAGAGTGTTGATTTTGAGGTTACAAATAAACTGTAGCCAGGAAGTGAATTTGTAAATACGGAAGCTACAAAAAATGAGGATCAACTGTACCATAAAATCCCTCTTTAATAGGTGATAGTTTATTAATGCTCTCTTAAAGGAAAAACTTAAACTATTTATATGTATTTATGTGACTCTTGTTATAATGCCCATTATTGTTCTCTGGACATTTGTTTTATGAATGTTCTTTTTTTTTTTTTTAGCTTGATAAAGATGACATGGTATACATGGAAGCATATGATAAATTGTTGGAGTCCTGGCTAACTTTGGTTCAAGATGACAAACATTTCCATAAAGGCTTTTTTACGCAACATGCAGTTCAAGTTTTCAATTCCTATATTCAGTGCCACCTAGCTGCTCCAGATGGCACAAGGAATTTGGTGAGTTTTAAGCAAGATGATAATTAACAGTCTATTTCATCATAGGCTATATTCACCATGTTATTCATTATATAATACCAGAAATTTAGGATGGTTTCCCTCAGAAGATTTGCTGGGAGCAGAAGTGGTCCTTATTCTCTGAGTTCTTATTATGTGGGATGCTGCTTATAGTTATTCCTTTTCAATTTTCAGTTACCCACCTCTTTCTGTCTAGCTGTCAAGAGATATGAATAATTTGGACCATGGGTGTCCGGTCGTTTGAGTGACAGAAATTCAATTATCCCATGTGGGAGGTGGGTTTGGGTGTGCAGTTAGTTGTATTGATCACCATGGGGTGATTCCTGTACTTCTTTCTCTTGTATGTTTTCCCTTTTTGATAACTACCATGGCTGTCAGCATTGTTAGAAGTTAGCTGTTCTCAAAGGTTGGCTGTGTCCCGCTCTCCTTTTGCTATGCAGTGCTAAACTATGTTATGGAGCCACAGAATTGCACGTTGAATAGGTAGTGCAGTTCCTCATTGTTTATTTCTTTCTCTTGCAATAGACTGCCAATGGTGTGGCCTCTCGTGAGGAGGAAGAAATAAGTGAACTTCAAGAGGATGATCGAGACCAGTTTTCTGATCAACTGGCCAGTGTAGGAATGCTAGGAAGAATTGCTGCAGAACACTGTATACCTCTTCTGACAAGGTACACACAGTCCAAAGAAACCCCATGGAGCAAATACTCTCTATTCACAATTCCCTGGAGAACACTTAAAGTGTTTAAAGACTTTAAACACCCCCACCCCGTGTCCCAGCACACTGGAACAAATGGACAGAAACATACTCATGATTGCGTTCCTTGGCTTAGACATTTGGAGCCCAGGCACTACAGCATAGATGGCAGAGAGATTATGGAAAACATGGTATGAGAAATGATTTGACCCATATCAGTAAAAACTTGGAATAACCAGTTTTCAAATGCCTGTTGTAAACCTTGATTGTTTGTAAAGCAGTGTTTTAATTCTATGTTATAAAAAATAAATCATAATTCCTATAATGCTATGAGAACAGTTGTGTACTATAATGTTTTTGTATATGTGTTTTTATGCTAACATTTAATTCGTGTTGTCTAATACATGGAAGTTTTAAGTTGATCCATGTCTTTGCTTATTGAACTTTATGAAGCCACTGTTTTCTCCTCTTTTAGTTTATTAGAAGAAAGAGTAACAAGGCTCCATGGTCAATTACAACAACATCAGCAACAATTACTTGCTTCACCGGGTTCAAGCACTATTGACAACAAAATGCTTGATGATCTCTATGAAGATATTCACTGGCTTATTTTAGTTACAGGTTGGTTGGTGGTTTCTTTTTAAAACGTAATTGCCAGCTGAGCAATTTAAGCCTTAAAAGAAGCTTCAATCTTAAAAACAATAGTTTATATATAATATTGGATAAAATCTGGATAGAGCTATTTTCTGTCATAGAACTACGGATGCATTTTTTTAAAATACTGGCTAATATGTAAGCAGTGCCTGTTGCATACCAAATCTTTTATAGATCTCATTCTACCCAGTGAATTAGCGTTGCTCGCCATTATTACTGTTACCATCATCATCGTCATTATCCCCAACGAATAGATGAAGCAGCTGAGTCTTTGAGAGTATAAGAAACTAACCCATTGTCACACTGCTGTTAATTTTCAGAGCCAGAATGTAAATCTAGGCAGTCTGACTCTTAGGATCATCTTTCTTGACCACCATACTCTTAGTGTTTCCATATTTTAAATGATGAGGAAAAAAATATTGAAATTGAAAAAAAAAATTCTGAAAATGAATTCTCTAATACTGGTTTCTAATATAGATAGTAGCAGAATTTTTTTTAATTAACTTTACAGAATATAGTACTGAAAATTACTTAAGGTAGTAGATTAAAAAGCCCCTATGAATTATAAAATTGGTGAATAAAACATTTGTCCTTTTCTGTATTTTTGAGGGTTACTTATCTGAGACATAGAAAGTTTTTTCACATAAATTTGAAATTAACAGGTTAACATTTATAATTTACTTTTACATCAATTTATATGATGTATATAAATCAAATAAAACTGAAAACATTTATAGTACAATTTGATAAATGTAGATTTGTTAAGTGTTCATTTTTAATTTTTTTTAAACTGAAGGCTACCTCTTAGCTGATGATACTCAGGGAGAGACTCCGCTAATACCTCCAGAAATAATGGAATATTCCATTAAGCATTCATCTGAAGTTGACATTAATACAACACTTCAAATTTTGGGATCTCCAGGAGAAAAGGCTTCTTCCATCCCAGGGTACAACAGAACAGATTCTGTGATTAGGTAATATAAACTCTATAGCTGTGCTCTTGTAATTTTTATACTGTTTTATAAATTCTGAGTTGACGGGTAGATGACTGGAGTGATAGGCACGTTGTAAGTCTGATACATGAAAAAAACGAAAACTTGGAGAAGCCTTGAAATACACAAGGATGGCAAGTACTCAATATATTTAGGCAATGGCACTCTAGTGAGAGTTGACAGCTATACCCAGTGCTGAAGAAAGCAAGTGTCAAATAATTCTGAATACAACGAGACTTGGAAGGGACATTGAATGTAGTTATGAACATAACGCCTGTCTATCAGAGAGCAATACTCATATATACAGGCACCCTAAATGAAGGGAACCAGATGAACTTTAACAAGTATTATTTCATAAAAACTAAAACGACGTTTTGGTGGCTTTCTTATGGAAAATGATAGATGACAGATAATTCATATATCATAAAATGGAAATCTTTATTCTAAATGTGAAACTTAAGGGCCCTGTTATAAGACAGGAGAATACCTCGAATGAGATGATTCACTTTAATCTTCCTAATAGTAATGGCAAAATTTTTGTTAATTCTTAATGGTGAAAATAAGGAGGAGTAAACTGTATTAAAATGTTCTTGCTGGGCACTGTGGCTCGCGCCTGTAGTCCCCACACTTTGGGAGGCTGAGGCACGCAGATCACGAGGTCAAGAGATTGAGACTCTCCTGGCCAATATGGTGAAACCCTGTTGTCACTACGAAAAATAGAAAAATTAGCTGGGTGTGGTGGCACGCGCTTGTAGTCCCAGCTACTCAGGTGGCTGAGGCAGGAGAATCGCTTGAACCCGGGGGGGGGAGGGCCACTGCACTCCAGCCTGGGAAAAAAGGAAAACCCAATTCAAAAAAAAAAAAAAAAAAAAAGTTCCTAAAAGTGGACTTGAAAACATTTAAAATTTCAGTATCTTTAACTTTATTTTAAATTTAGGTTGCAAGCAGAGACGTCAGTAATGATAATAACATTGGTTTTTGTCAGCTGCAAACCAGTAACTTCTATCAAACAGGATGCTGTCCCCTTTATTCTTTTTCATATGCAAAAATATATGAATATCATTCAAACATGGTATAGAAAATGTGATTTTTAAAAAAATAGTTGAAATATTAAGCTGATGCCAAGGAAATGTTGGGGAATTTATTTCCTTTATTGTTGCATTCTCTTGTTTGAAATAAAATCATCCTTTATTGAAAAAATGATATCTTCCTTTTAGAATTACCACAGCCATTCGATTTAGTGTCTCTGGAAATCAATGCTTTGCTCTGGTTTGGTTGGTGGTGAATGTTAATTTAAAAAGCACTTCATTTCAGGTTGCTGTCATGTCATATATTGTTATATTTTTTGCTTGGGCAGTAGCATCAGGAATGCTTTCCTTGTATTTTAAGTGCTTTTTCAATTTTTGTCAGTCCCAGGTGTTAGTGTGGGAGCAAAACATTTTGTTATTTGAGAGCACAGACTATGGAGGATTGGAACGAAAAAAAAAAAAAAAAAAAAGAGTCACCACGTTTTTAATCCAAAGAATTAATATGAAATTTAAAAACATATGGTAGAAGCATTTCTTGTTCCACTAAAAAAGCAGCTCATATTTCTTAAAACAGGTGTCATTTGAGAAATAATTATTGACTAGTGACTACGTAACAGGCAGCCTTTGGGTATTTGAACAAAGCAGATAAAAGTCACTCCTCTTTTAGAGCTCTTTGTAAAAGAGCTCTATGCGTATGTTAGAAGACAGCAAATGTGACAGGTAAAAAGCTAGAGTGAGAGTATCAGTAGGGATTATTGTAGTTGTTATTAGTCACTTTCGTTTAGAAAGTGACTTGGGAGCAGAGATGTGAGGTTGGTAAGGGAGGCCGTGAAGGTGTCTGGAGGGAGAGCATTCCAAGCAAAATAAACAGTGAATGCAAAGGCCCTGGGCCTGCTTGGCGTGTTCACGAACAGCAAGAATACTGTGATGGGTTGAGCAGAGTGAGGTGGAATTTTGTAGGAGATGAGAGTTAGGAAAATAGATAAGGTCTTAGGCCTTTGTAACGTCTTTGGCTTTTGTTCTGAATGAAGCGCTATGCCATTGTGGGGTTTTGAGCAGAAGAGTAACTTACATGTTAAGAAATTTCCTCTGCTGCATTGAGAGTAAATGTGGAGGCTGTGTGTGATGGCTCACACCTATAATCCCAGCACTTTGGGAGGTTAAGGCGGCTGGCTCATGAGGTCAGGAGTTTGAGACCAGCCTGGGGAACATGCTGAAACCCCATCTCTACTAAATACAAAAATGTAGCCGGGCATGGTGGTGCCCACCTCCTGTAGTCCCAGATACTCAGGAGACTGAGGCACGATAATCACTTGAACCCGGCAGGCGGAGGTTGCAGTAAGCTGATATTGCGCCGCTGCACTTCAGCCTGGGTGACAGAGTGAGACCCTGTCTCAAACAAAAAAACAAACCCCCAAAACTCAAGTAAATGATGGAAGCCGGGAGACCAGTTAGGAGACAAATTGCGGTAATCCAAGAGAAAGATGATGGTTGCTCAGAGTGAATATACTGGAGGTTGTAAGAAGTCAAAGAAAGCTCTGTTTGATTTTTTTGTGCTCCCTTTTGATTTATGATATACAAATGTAATTCAGGATTGACTTGGAAAATATAAGAAACTGAATGCTGTCTGGAATATATTTGTAGGTACAGTGCTTTAAGAAATTGAAGTAGGAATAGGATATTAATCTTGGAATATCAACAATTTGAAAATATTTTGATGTTTTTGTCAGTTGAATCTTCAACTCCCCTGCGTGCCGGGATCTAAGGATACAGTTAGAAGTGTGTAAGTGTGTCATAGGAGCTCCTGGTTCCCCTAATATATGGGCAGAGGAGAGCCAGAGGGGCTTCTTGAAACAGAAGAGTATTTCAGGCAGTGACACTAGCATAAGTAGTAATGTTACACTAAAGGGGTCCCAATCCAGACCCCAAGTGAGGGTTCTTGGATCTTGCGCAAGAAAGAATTCAGGGTGAGTCTATAAAGTGAAAGCAAATTTATTAAGAAAGTAAAGGAATAAAAGAATGGCTACTCCATAGAGCAGGAAGTTCCTGAAAGAGGAGGAACACGTCCACCATAGGCACAATGCTGTATATATGTATATAGGATAAGAAAAGATCATGGAGAGATGCTCTGCTACAAGGGTTTGTGATAAAGGATTCGTTTTCTTAATTACTGTATTTTGCAAGACTCAATATTATTATCTCTAAGGCAAAATTAGGAATGCCTTTGTTCTCCAGATGTTAGAATATCTGGACATTCCCAAGTCTGGGTCTGTTTAGTAAACATTACTAATTTGTTCCTTTAACTATAAACTTCTAGAGACTAGGGAATGCTTCACTTTTTGGGAATACAGCCCATTAGGCCCCAGCTTCATTTTCCTAGCCCTCACCCAAGATGGATTCAGTCTGGTTCGATGCCTCTGACGTAAGAGAGCCCTGCTCAAGTGAGAGGAACTTAAGGTTTGGCTGGTGTGTGACCCAGGAGGGCAGAATGATGGCCTTCATGGGTGGATGAGGGTGGAGAGGCAGGGAGGGTGCTGTGAGTGGGGCTGATGAAGTGGGAGTAAAAATGCTGACAAGGATTTAAGTAGAGAAGTGAAGTGATCAAATTGTTTCAGAGTTACTATTGCATGGATAATCAATTTAAAGGGTGACAAGGCAAGTTAGGAAGCATGTTCTTTTGTAGTCATGGAGTGAAATGGAGAAAGGCTCTTGGGTCATAAGATGATTTCTGAGGTAGAAGAAAGGCCCCTGGGCACCTCCCCTGGACCTGCCTGACTCAGGTTGAGTGGCTCTTTCATTGATGTTTCTTCCACTTTACAAAAGAAAGGCCAAAGCTCTCACTCCTACCTCTGAACATGTAGATTGGCAGGCGTGTAAAACACTACAGAGGAGAGGGACAGTTGCAGACGATGTGGCATTGACACAGTAAGTGACTAAGTCACTAGTGAGTGGACAGTTAGCAGGTTTCAGACCTTTACATTAAATGACATGAAGGAGACCTGATCACGTCAACTAAGAGATGATTAAAAATAATTTTTGTTGGTAGATCTCTGTGATTTTTGGCATATAACTTGGAAGAAATTCAGATAATTGGGTGATTCTGCTATTTTAAAAATAGGTTCTACTTATGAAGTTTTCTCAGTACTTACATAGATTAAAAGGAAAAACAGGCCTCAAATGCTCAACTCGCTCTTCTGGCAATAGGTAATGTTCATTCAAAGATACATGAACTAAGTGGGGAACAAACCCTACTAAGCTAATCACATTAAGAGATACATACACTTTTATTTTTGTGTTTAATTATTTATGTTTAATAATTTATTTAAATTTATACTGTTTTGCTCAATTGTGTAGTTTTAAGTATCATAATGATAACTCAATCCAGAAGACATTTTTAAACACTTATGGTCTTATGATCATTGAAAATGATTAAAAGTTATCCTTCAGTATGTAGACATTTGTATCAGAGTATGTTGTATGATGAATAAAATGCTGGAACGTAAAAATTTATTACATTAGGATGATGTTCTATGGGGAAATGAAATTGAAATAAAAATAAGAAAAATTTGTTTTATATTTTTAATGGATGATATTGGATATCAGAACATTATGATAATAAAACTCCAGTGCCTAAATTTAAAGTGTTAATGTAACCATTTTATTTCAAATTTTGTTAGGCTGGAATAGATATTTAAAATGATTTAATCTTACCAGAAAGTTTGACATATCTACAACTTAAATGTATTAATGTGTTGTGAGATTGTTGGGGTTTTGTTTTGTTGTTGTTCATAGACCCTCTAAAAATTTTTTTTTAAAGTTTAAATGCTGGTGGTATAGGAAGCGTGCAGACAGTGAAGAAGGCAGGGCATTGGTGGCTCATGCCTGTAATCCCAACACTTTGGGAGGCCAAGGTGGGAGGATTGCTTGAGCTCAGCAGTTCAAGACCAGCCTGGGCAACATGGTGAAACCCTGTCTTTACAAAAAATTTTTAAATCAGCCTCGTGTGGTGGCTGTAGTACCAGCTACTTTGGAGACTCAGGCAGGAGGATCCCTTGAACCCAAAAAGTTAAGGCTTCAGTGAACCGTGATTGTGCCTGGGTATTCTCCAGCCTGGGTGAGAGAACAACTCTGTCTCAAAAAGAAGAAAAAGAAGAGATTCTGGGGTGGAACGTTATAAACCTCCTGATTTAAAGAAGAAGGTCAGGAGAAGAGGATGCTGCCATAAAGACTGGGAAGGAGGAAGCAGATGGCTAGATGAGGGAAGGAAGGGCAGTGACCCCAGGGAGGCTTCAGGAAGGTAAGGGCAGTGACAGTGGGCCATCCAGTGGGGTAAAGAACTGACCCGTTTGTATGATCTCATGATAAGATCATTTAAGGCTTCCCGAGAGCACTAGGAAAGGAGCATAAGCCAAACTTGAGTGATTAGAATCCTTCATTGGTATATAATGGGTTCTTTCTATTACATCCTTTCCTTCCTTGCCTTTTGGCTAACGTCAAGTTAAATATATATCATGTCT
The DNA here is from genome assembly GCF_009761245.1 of Sapajus apella. Taxonomy (NCBI): domain Eukaryota; kingdom Metazoa; phylum Chordata; class Mammalia; order Primates; family Cebidae; genus Sapajus; species Sapajus apella. Next base: position 4,848,265 of record NW_022437054.1, read on the forward strand.
GATTATGTGCCCTCCCCAACAAAGGCATTTCTACTTGTCTGCATGTCATGCTATGTGATTAACACCACACAGCCATGTGAATTATGTGATGTAGGAAAGGACACTATGTGTGCTTACACAGGTAATCTTTCTAGCAAGAATTTTATTTAAAAATACCATGAAGACTCAAATGTACTAGGAAGTACCAGATTTAGACACGGCTTAATATTCAAAACTTTCTAGATAACTCCTAGATCTTGTACTGTAACATGACCATGATATAAAAAAAAACAGGGTAGTTTTAAGTAGTGATGCTAAGTAGTACAAGTTAAAAGAATTTGGCATGTGCTCTGAAGATTTAATTTGATGTATTTCTCCTGAAAATCTGAAAATTTTGAATCTGAAAATTCTCTTTAGCTAGTAATGCTGAGATTCGCACATGTGGTCACAACTTCGGCAGAAGGATGTCTCTAGTGTTGACTCTTCCTTTTCTTTATCTTGTCTCCTACTCTGTAAAAGAGCAGAAATAATATGGGGACACTTGTCTAAAACTCTACTGATGAAATTTTCAAGTGTAGCCTGACCTAAATCCAGATAATTTAAAGACAAAAAAGGACTTTTATGGAAAAAAAAATATGGTTAGACGGCCACTAAATAAGTGAAAGAATAAATGACTTCTGTTTTATACCTACAGGCTGTTGTCTGCCATTCTCAGAGTTTCAGAAGTCGAATCTCGAGCAATAAGAGCAGATCTCACTCACCTACTAAGTCCCCAGATGGGCAAAGATATTGTTTGGTTTTTAAAACGCTGGGCGAAGACTTACCTCCTGGTGGATGAAAAACTGTATGATCAGGTCAGAATGTAAAACTGTTAAAACTTCATTTGGATTTATGATGATGGCAGTTATAGAAGCAGGAACATTTCTCTTGGTGGTTTTCTTGTCAAAATGTAACTGTTTAAGAGCAGTTCAACATTTTCCACGTTGAAGAGAATTATGTGACTGGAATGCTGTTTTAATGTGTTTTTTAGGGCACATCATTTGATTTAGTTTATTTTAACCACTGTTGAAGATAACAGATTATTATTTGGGAATAGATTATGCTTTTTTGTATTTGGTTTAAATATTATGTTTTTTAATGCGTTGGGAATAACAGAAATTGATGGGAAAATCACGCTGGAAAATGTGAGCGGATTGAGGATGTCTTTTTTTTTGACCTATGGAAATGTTAGTACATGCATAAAGTTGATGTGAAGTAAGCACTACTTTAGATTAGATAGTAATTTGTTTGATTTTTCTCTGGGTTTCTTCAGTTGATCTTTCTTGCTTACCTTAAAAAATTTGTTTCCTCTCTTAAGATAAGTCTGCCATTCAGTACGGCGTTTGGAGCAGATACAGAGGGTTCTCAGTGGATAATTGGCTACCTCTTACAAAAAGTCATCAGTAACCTCTCAGTCTGGAGTAGTGAGCAGGACCTTGCGAATGACACTGTGCAGCTCCTTGTCACTTTGGTGGAAAGAAGAGAAAGGTTAGCCCATTGTTGGAGGCTGACTGTGTGTGTATGTGTGTGGGTGAGAAATTCTTTTTCGCTTTTTAGTGTAGTCCTTTCAACTGGCAAATGGTTACATAGTCTTAATTCCAGATAGAGCATACATTTTTGAGTAGTGCATTTTAAAAACTATGTCACACTATTATTACAAATGCAAATGGAGCTTTCCCATCTTATAATTGAGCATTGCATTGACTCCTTCAGGATTTGGCAACAAAGCCCTATGAATAACACATTAGTAATTTGTAGTGTTACAGACACTTTTATGTGGAATATGCTCATTTGAATTTTTAACCATCTTATCCCCATTTTAAAAATCAAATACTGATATTTAAAATTTAATGTTGGAAAGTAAATTTTTAGTGCTTCCTTAAACAATAGAAATGTTTTCATTGTTCTTACTATATAGGAATATCATTGTTATTATTACCATTGTGATTGGCTGATTTATTGAATTCTTATAATTTACTATGTACTCTTCTATATCAGTCTCAGCCATGAGACTGTTGTTATTCCTGTTTTGCAGATTATAGAGAAGTGATGATTGATAGAGATTAAATAATTTTACATTGCCAAACAACTAGTGTGATTTGCATGTAAGCCTTTGTGACTTCAAAGCCTATACTAAGTTTACTGTACTTTGCTTTAAAAATTAATTAAATCTAGTTATTTTTGATTTTTGTTTTCTTCATATGTATATATGAATAAATAAGTAATACATAGGTAATACATCTTATGTTTTGTTATTTCTACCTGCAGGGCAAACTTAGTAATTCAGTGTGAGAACTGGTGGAACTTAGCTAAGCAGTTTGCAAGCCGAAGCCCACCTCTTAATTTCTTGTCAAGTCCTGTGCAGAGGACATTGATGAAGGCTCTAGTCTTAGGAGGTTTTGCACATATGGACACAGAAACCAAACAGCAGTATTGGACAGAGGTAATGGTGCCTTCTGTTTTGATTATACCCTTTTGTGTAACTTTGTAGCTTCTTTACCTATGCGTTGCCATAAAAGAGTCTATGGAGACATAAACATATCAGTCATAGCCTTTTCTTTTCCTTTCCGTTTTCCCTTTCCCTTCCCTTTTCCCTTTTCCTTCCCTTTTCCCTTTCCTTTCCCCCTCCCCTTCCCCTTCCCTTCACTTTCCTTCCCCTTCCCTTCCCTTTTTCCTTTCCTTTCTTTTCTCTTCCCTTCTCTTCTTTTCTTGAGAGGGTCTCACTTACTCTGTCGCCCAGGCTAGAATGCAGTGGTGCAATCACAGCTCATTGCAGCCTCTACCTCCCGGGTTCAAGCAATTCTTCTGACTCAGCCTCCCAAGTGGCTGGGACTACAGACTCATGTCACCATGTCCTGCGAATTTTTGTATTTTTAGTAGAAACAGGGTTTTCCCATGTTGGCTAGGCTGGTCTTGAACTCCTGGACTCAAGCGATCTGCCCGCCTTAGCCTCCCAAAGTACTGGGATTACAGGCATGAGCCACTGCACCTGACCCAGTCATGGCTTTTCTGATATTTTTTTCTCCTAATTAATGGATTGAAGCTTCTTGTTTTACAAATGTTATCTTACAATTTTTCTGTACCTGCCTGTATGTGATGACATTGAATATTATCAAGTGTGCTGCATTTTAGGCACATTTTTCCTAACTCAGTTGAGAGCATGGACTGGTTTATTAAATCTTCATTAGGGATCAGGGAAACATTCTCCTGTCTTGAATGAGATGCATATTAACCATGATATTCATTTCCTGGGGCTGCTGTGACAGAATACCACAACAGAAATTTGTTTTCTCCTATTTCTGGAGGCTAGAAGTCCAAACTATAAGGTGGCAGCAGGACTCGTTCTTTCTGAAGGCTGTGAGGGAAAATTTGTAGCCTCCGGTAGCTTGCTGGCCATCTTTGGCCTTCCTTCATTTGTAAACACATCACCCTGATCCTTGGATCCTTGCCTTCAATGTTCACATGTTCCCCCTGTGTGTGTCTGCATCCACACTTGCCCTTTCTATATCAATTATATTGAAGTAGGGGCCCACCCTATTCTGGTATTACCTCATCAACTAATTATATCTATGACAACCCTATTTTCTATTCTATTTATTCTATTCTATTCTGTTTATTTTTAGAAACGGGGTTTCATCATGTTGGCCAGGATGGTCTCGATCTCTTGACCTCGTGATCTACCCGCCTCAGCCTCCGAAAGTGCTGGGATTACAGGCATAAGCCACCACACCCAGCCTTTCTTTCTTTTTTTTTTTTTTTAATGAGATGGAGTCTCACTCTATCGCCCAGTCTGGATTGCAGCGGTGTGATCTCAGTTTACTGTAACCTCTACCTCCTGGGTCAAGCAATTATCCTGTCTCAGCCTCCCGAGTAGCTAGGATTGAAGGCACTCACCACCACATCTGGCTAATTTTTGTATTTTTAGTAGAGACAGGGTTTCACCACATTGACAGGCTGGTCTCGAACTCCTGACCCAGGTGATCCGCTCACCTCTACCTCCCAAAGCGTTGGGGTTACAGGCATGAGCCACCATGCCTGGCCAACCCTATTATCAAATAAGGTCATGTCCTGGGGTTTGGATTTCCACACAGGAGTTTTTGAGGGACACAGTTTGACCCATAACAACAACCATGGGCACATTATTTAATGGGCTTTAACTCAAGGACCAAGAGTTGCCAGTGTGTGTGTAGGTTGCCAGTCTGCAGTCCTTGTGTCTGGAGGGCGCTTAGTGTTTGAGAAGGGGCACAGTAATGGAATTAGGCAGTTGTTTGTGACTTCAAATCCAGGGGAAACCAGACTGACTAAGTATTTTTATTTTAAATGATTGTATTATCATATGGACAGCTTTAAGTAGAATTAAGATACTATCCTCTTGAATATGAGTACTCTTCTATACAGGGCAGGACTGATTATCTGAAGTTATGACAGAAAAAGGAAAAAACAGGCGAGAGCTTTGTTGGGCTTCACTTTGTAGAGGGTGGCAAGCTGCAGCCCGTGGGCCAAATGTGGTTTGCTGTCTGATTTTGTAAATAAAGTTTATCTTTGTTTTTTCCTTTTTGGCTAATTACTTGGGAACAGATGGAGGGAAATGACAGAATTCTTTGAGTGGCAGGGAGAAATTTATGTTCCATACCTTGGGTTTTCTGTCCTTTACATGAGCCGGAAGTTAGGATGACCCTCAAAATGGGGAGTGTGAAGTCTGGTTTAGGTATTCTTTGTTATGTGCTTGTCCTGCTTCCAACCATTAGAAATGTTTTGAAAAGTGAGCATTTATCTAAGCTGAGGAAACAAAGCATGTGAACAGAACTTTAAGAAAATGCCTGCTTTATTTTTATAGGTTCTTCAGCCACTTCAGCAGCGATTCTTAAGAGTGATAAACCAAGAAAACTTCCAGCAGATGTGTCAGCAAGAGGAAGTGAAGCAGGAAATCACTGCCACACTGGAGGCCCTGTGTGGCATTGCTGAGGCTACCCAGATTGACAACGTAGCTATTCTGTTTAATTTTTTAATGGACTTTCTTACCAATTGCATTGGGTTGATGGAAGTTTACAAAAATACCCCAGAGACTGTCAATCTTATTATAGAAGTTTTTGTTGAAGTTGCACATAAACAGATATGCTATCTTGGAGAGGTAAGCACTTTCCAATTTTATCCCCTCAGGATTAAAACTCTTCAAAGCTATAATAAAATAATAGATCTTTACTTCAAATTTAATTAGTGTTATCCTAAATAATATTTTTATTCTTCCAAAAGACTTTTCAAAAATGTTTAATCAAGAGGCTGAAGAGACTCAAAAAGAAAAAAAAGATTAAAAAAAATACTTATAAATCTGAAAAAGTCGTGTTGAATGAATATAAATTTTTTAAAAATTTCTTCTAAAAAAATAAAATTCAGGTTTGTTACTTAGGTATACGTGTGCTATGGTGGTTTGCTGCACCTGAATATAAATTCTTGTCCTAAAATTTTATTGTTAGAAAAGGAGTAATATTTTAAAAATAGTATTTTCTTAATATATGCTTTTTTTTTTTTAGAAATTATTGTTGTTTTAATGTAGTTTAAAACAAGAATTAATTGCTACTCTTGGAATTCGGAGTTAATGTATCTAGATTATATTTTTGAATTTCTTTAATGTCAGTGTTTGTTTCTCAAATAGATTCTACCGAGTAGCATAATTTATGTATTTTTTTGCAGTCCAAAGCTATGAACTTATATGAAGCCTGCCTTACTTTGTTGCAAGTGTATTCTAAGAATAATTTAGGGCGGCAAAGAATAGATGTTACAGCGGAAGAAGAGCAATACCAAGACCTGCTTCTCATCATGGAACTTCTTACTAACCTGCTGTCAAAAGAATTCATAGATTTCAGTGATACAGGTAAAGTGTAACATGATGGTTTTTAAACTTCGTTGTTGTCCTCCTTTTTATTAAAGCAAAGAATTGTTTTCTGTAAGTGACAGGGGGAAGTTTAATTTATGGAATAAATGAAAGAAGATCTCTGTGGTTGAAGTGAGGGCGGGGACCAGCGGCCCTTCTGCTTGGCTTTCCTCTTGTAAGAATAATAGAAAGAGTATCTCTTATTCATTGAGATCTTACTAACTTCCAAGCCCTATTCTTACCTCTTACAATGATATGAAGTCGATCCCATTGTTATTCTCACTTTGTAGTTGAGGAAACAGAAGCACAGAGAGATTAAGTCACTTGGCCACAGATACTTAGCCAGGACTGGGATTCAAATCCCAGCCTATGACTCCAGATGCCAGTCTCTTCAAAGCTACACTTTATTGACTAATCACTTCTCCATGTCCCCCAAGGTGGCCATCCCAGCACACCCTAGCACTTTCCAGAGTGCAGCTTGGAAAGCCCTGTTGGGGTAGGAAGCACTGGTCTCGGAGTTAACAGGCTACACTTTGAGGACCTAGCCTAGTAGCTCACTACAGCATGACGTGGGGGGAGTTGATTAGCCTACCTGTGCCTTTGCTAGTTTGTCAAATGGGTATGATAATAAATACCTTTCATCATGATTGAAGGATCAGCTGTAAAGTATCTTTGGTGCCTAGCATTGTGTCTGATGATCAGTAAGTAAAATGTAGTTGCTGTTACAGGCGAGAACCTGATCAGTAATTTAAACCTCATTTATTTGTATAGTTTCAGTGCTATACAGTTCACTCGCCTCTTATCCCACTGCTAACTTTGCCTTCAAGCAAAGTAGATCTTGTTTCTTAAGAGAAAAATGAATCCTATCTAGACTCTCCTATTATATATTGTGCACACATGTATGATAGTAGGCATTTTTGACTTCCTCCTTGTAAGGTTCTCTAGGTTGGGTGCTGTAATGTCCCACTTGACTTATTTATCCCAATCCTTGAGATTGTTCTGTTTCCTTAATTTTTTCATATTCCTTATTCACCGGACCATGGTTTTTCATTTTTTTATTCTTGGACCACGGTTTTTCTAATATCTGCTCTGAGCTAGGTACCATCAACCTCACAATGTATAAGGTTTATTCTTTATTCTTTTTTGCTGTTAACTAGGGGTACTAAGGTGAGATAGTCTGAAAAGCACTGCACAAATTCACTCTTCCATAGTAAATTCTCTGTGGTCTGTTTTTAGGCCCAGCCTCTCACCCAAGTTTTCTAACTTCAGGTCAGTGCTGCTCAGTCCTGGAGTTTTTAACTTTTTTTTTTTCCTTGTTGTTGTTGCTTTGAGAGGCAGGGTCTCCCTCTGTCATCCAGGCTAGAGTGCAGTGGTGTGATCACTCATTGCAGCCTCGACCTCAGGCTCAAACGGTTCTTCTCCCCCAACCTCCCAAAGTGCTGAGATTTTACAGGGGTGAGCCACTGGGCCCAGCATTCTTAACCTCTCACTAATACAGTATTAGCTGGTTCATGGACTCTTGGAAACTCTTCTATAAATGTTGCAGGTGTGTCAGGACCCCAGGTTAAGAGCCTTGTACCCAGAGGAATCTGTAACTAAATGTTAAGACCCAAAGCCAAAACATGTATATGTTTAGATGATTTACTGTCATGGTTATCCTTGTGTATCATAAATCAGCTCATTGTTTCAAATTTCTCATTTCTAGACATAGTATCATCTTTTTCATGGATTCTTATTCTATGCCCCAAGTCAGGCCCCATCCAAGACCTACTAACTCTAGAAATCTATATGTTGACTAAGGTTCCTCATTGTTTCTGACATACTACCAGATTTGTCTTATTTTCAGAATAATTTTCCTAAAATAGTGATCCCATCATGTTTCCTGCCTACTAAAGTATTACATTAGATCCCAGCACTGGCCAGCATATAATAAGAAAAAGGAGAAGGGACAGTGCACATTTCCAGAATATTCTATAATCCTACTGAAAAAGGAAGGATTATAATAGAAGTAAACATTTAGAGACAATATGGTGAGGCTCTGGCCAGTTTGTAGAATCTTCTGTCTTCTTCCCTCCTTGAAGGCCCCTTTAGGAAATCAGAACTGCCTCTCTGCTTCCTTACTGGAGGATCCTTGCGCAGCACAGCCTGAGTTTTTTTTTTATGTACCATAATTTCTGTACTACTTGCCCTGGACCCAGTAGGACTCATAACAACAATAAGGGATAGCCGTTAATATGTTTGGAAAATTTTTTGACCTAGGAGTCTTCTTGGGTTAAGGGTAAAATGTTTTAGATCGTTTATATTAAAGGTGGGGGGCTATGAAAGGCATTCGGAAGACCATCTCCGAGGTTTATGGTGCAGCTGCACTTCTCTTATCTGCCATTCTAAGAACAAATTGTGTACAATTAAAGCTAAGCATTTGAAGGAGAGATTTTTGAAATATAAGCAGTGAAAAGATTTCGTAATAAGGGTAATAAAAGAAATTGATGCTATAATGCTCAAGCTAGACAGAACGAAATCAGGGTAAAAACAAAATGAGTATATAGGGTTGAAATTCAGAAGAAACAAAAACGAAGACAAAGTAGAAAATAATAAAGAAACAGCATTGACAGATAAAGTAAATGATGGTAAAAAAGAAAATATTTTGTTATTTTAAAAATAAAGATAATAGCTGAAACAAAATATAAAATATTTTTAATATTATAAAACAAAGTTAATGGACTAGGTGAGATATTAAAAGAGCAACTGGAAAGCAGCATCTGACATTCTCTCTCTTTTTTTTGAGATGGAGTTTCACTCTTGTTGCCCAGGCTGGAGTGCCAATGGCACCATCTCAGCTCACTGCAGTTCCTGCCTCCTGGGTTCAAGTGATTCTCCTGCCTCAGCCTCACGAGTAGCTGGGATTACAGGCACCCACCACCAGGCCCGGCTAATTTTTTGTATTTTTAGTAGAGATGGGGTTTTGCCATGTTGGCCAGGCTGGTCTTGAACTCCTGGCCTCAGGTGATCCGTCCACTTCCCAAAATGCTGGGATTACAGGCGTTAGCCACTGTGCCTGGCCCTGACATTCGTTAACATAGTGTCTGACCTGCTTTCTTGACTCCTTAGCAGAGCACATGGATAGAAATTGAGCCCTGTTGGAGCCATGACGGGCCAGCCTTTGCAGGCTCTGAGAGATTGATCTTGTTGGCAAATACCTGGAGCAGGGAATCAAGCTCTACGACTAGCCTTCTGCTTCAGAGCAGGCTGGGGTTCTTTGGGTGGAATCCAGGTTTACCAGTATGATGTGCAGGGAACATTTGGTGACTCCTGCTTTAACAAATGAGATTCTTCCAACTAGAACAAAGATTCCAGGGGAGAGGCTCAGCATTAGGCTTAACAAGTGGATTTTAAGTAGACACATCTCCCTCATTTGATCTTTTTGTTGTTGTTGTTTTAAGATACATGCTCTTAATAGAAAAAAAAAATTGTAAGTATAGAGACAGAAAAATCATGCTTACTTTTGGACACCATCAGAGTCATTGTATAATTGCATTTTGGGAATTTCTTTTTGTGGTTATTTTTGTACTGTTTTCTTTGTGGTCATGCTCTACATACAAGTTTTGTTTTGTTTTGTTTTGTTTTGGTTTTACTCCTGACAAGCTGTGAACTAAAATCAATTTTATATTCCGTCGTTTTGATTAATGTAGCATTAACCTTTCCCTTATCATTAGAATTTGTGATGATATTTTTAATGGCTATGTGGCATTCTACATTTTGGAATTTAACCTGTTTCCTAATATTGGACATCAGGAATATTTCACTTTTTGCTCTTACAAATGGTGAAGCAGTGATCATTTCTGTGGGCAAGCCTGTGTGAATTTCTGATTATATCTTTAATAGATAAAATGGTCTTAATATATTGCTTTTGAAGTTAACCACATTTTGTCCTCACCGTCAATGAGATGTTATCATTTACGAACCATTTTTAATTTAATGAATCAGAAGTATCTTTTTAAAATTTATATTGCTTGATTAATAGTTGGAATGGACTGTATTTCTTTAGAGTCAAGGCTTTGATAAATGTTTATTTAGAAATGTTTATCTGTTTAGGTCTTAGTATTTTCATTAATTTATATGTGGATATAATTTATATGTATTAAGAATAATAACCCTTTTTCATATTGGTTGTTGTTTTGTAAACTACTTTGTTTTTTATGTAACATTTTAATTTCTATATTTCCCCACATTCCTTTTAAGCTTAGAAATATTTTACACACTTGAAATCAAGTGGATATTTCTATAGAAATTATTTAATTCATATTATGGCTAGTATGTCAGTAGAGTAGATTTTATGTTTCAAAACACTGATTATTAGTTTTATTTCTAGACTGTCCCCTGTCTTTAGCCTCTCCAACACGTCTGTATCAAGCACTTACATCCTCCAATAAAACTCAAAAGGATGACACAGGGCTGGGGTCTCAGATCTTTTTTTCACCCCTGGATTTGCTGTCCCCTCCATCTCCTTGCCAGAGGTGGGGCAGGATGAGCTCAGATTCTCTATTATTCACTCATTGATTTATTTAGGCTCTAGGGGTGAATTTATTTTCATAAGTGTAGAATACACACTTTGAAGATTGATTAATGTTACCACCATAAGCCTGGATCCTTTTATTTTAATAGATGAAGTGTTTAGAGGACATGAGCCAGGTCAAGCAGCAAACAGATCTGTGTCAGCAGCAGATGTTGTGTTGTATGGAGTAAACCTAATTCTGCCCTTGATGTCACAGGATCTCTTGAAGGTAATTAATGTAATTCCATGTGAACATACAACTATATGTACTTGAAGTTCAAAGGTACTTTAGACAAGAATATATCTGTGATTTAATTAAGTGGTTGTATCTGTTAAGTGCACATGTAGTTGCAATTTTTGCATTTTCATCAGCGGTTACTTATGCATACTTCTCAGTAACATGGGCCTTTACTCAGTCTCTGTCCCTGCTCCAGAGTCCTGCAGGTACCCACACATTAGTGACTCGTTTGTCAGGGAGTGCTACAGAAAGAAGCCTGTCCTTTTAGAAACCACATTCTGTTAGCAGTTTCGATTAGCTCATAATTTGTCACTAAGGGAATAAAGTAAGTTATGTTTCAGTGTTTTCCTCTGATACTTTTTGAACATTCTCAGGTTGAGGGATTGAGCAAAGGAACGCCTTTTCCAAGAGGCACTGGGATGGTAAGCATCCAAGACTGATGCTGTTTTAAAGTTTTTGCACATTCTGACTAGATTATGCCTTGGTTTTACCAGTTAATATTGAGGGTGTGCTGGCGGTCAGGCAACTTTTTTCTACCTTCCGTAAGTACGGTAGAGGAGGGAGGTCTCTTGTTACGAGTTGTCATAGCAGGATAAGTGTGGGGAGGAGGACATGGGTGGAAAGGAGGAGTTTGTGTGTATATGTGTGTGTGCATGCGCATGCGCACAGGCACACACACGCGCACACACACGAGATAAAGACAAGGAAGGAGAGTAGGAGGAAGTAAGACAGTAGAAGAGGCTGAGAAGTGCCCAGAAGGTGAGTATGAGAAGAATAAGAGTGCTGTTGGATTGCCAGCACCGCAGGATCTAACCCTGTGCTCCTGTCCTTGAGAAGGTCTCTAACGATGGGAAACAATGCTGATGACCCCTGGTATTCACACAGCAGCTGCGGGATGAGGAAGCTTAGTCAGCTCTCTGTACTGATTTGCACTGAGGGTTTGTTTGAACAAATAAGCCATTGAACATTTCCGTGTGTATTTTTGTTAAGTTAAACCAGACTACCTAATTTTACCTCAGTTCTCTAGGATAGTACAAGTGGAGAAATGTTTTTGGAAGCGTAAAGACTGAATACTATGCTTTATGCATAGTCTTAACAGTTTGCATTACCTTCTTATGTTTTTCCAACATGCTTGAATGGAAATACATTTACAAAAGGGTTTTACTCCCAAATTATTTAATAATTTTAAATCTGGCTGCCTTGTTTACTTATTCAGGGTAAACACAGAATATCTGGAATTGACCTTAGCTTTTATTAACTATCTAGAAGATAGTTGTTTCTACTGTCTGTTACTTTGTTTCATAGTAGTTACTAAAATATGCCCTTTATTGTAACCTGTTTTTACATTTAAATCGGTCTTCATGTTTTCTATATCTTGCACATGCTTTAAAGAAATCATTATATTTAGAAGCTTGTCAGTTACATAATTTTATTGCATTGATGAAAATAAAAATTGGATACTAATAAGAATCTAAATATTTAATATTTCTTTTTCAGTTTCCAACCCTTTGTAATCAATACTACAAATTAATCACATTTATCTGTGAGATTTTTCCTGAAAAAATACCACAGCTTCCTGAGGATCTGTTTAAAAGTCTGATGTACTCCCTAGAATTAGGAATGACATCATATCCTTTAAATGAACATCATTGTTACTTGTCCCTAGGGGAAAAAGATCTTCCTGTAAAGTTTTTTAAGTTTTCATTTTTCTTTTGTGATTCAATTTTATTTCTTAAAAAAAAAAAAAAAACCTGGGCTGGGTGCGGTGGCTTATACCTGTAGTATCAGCACTTTGGGTGACCGAGGTGGGTGGATCGCCTGAGGTCAGGAGTTTGAGACCAGCCTGGCCAACATGGTGAAACCCCATTAGTGGGCGCCTGTAATCCCAGCTACTTGGGAGGCTGAGGCAGGAGAATCGCTTGAACCTGGGAGGCAGAGGTTGCAGTGAGCCAAGATCACGCCATTGCACTCCAGCCGGGGTGACGAGTGAAACTCCGTCTCAAAAACAAAAAAAGAAAAAAACTCTGTCACCTCTATAACTGCTCTATTTCTGTGTTTCTTTTGTGGCTTTGTCCTGTTCTCCTTTCACAGATCTCTGAGGCATTCGGTCCCCGGTTCCATAGTCACTCCTTCATCAGGGCCCCATTAATAATGCTGAGCTGGGTCTTTGGTCTTAGGTCTGATTGTAGAGAATAATATGACTTTTTAATAAGTTGTATGTATTGTAAACTGAAACAAGCTATACATCACCAGACTCAAACCCAAAACCCTTACAGGCCATCTGAAAAACACTGGAAATCTTTCCTTATATAACTCAGTGAAGATATTCCCCACCAATCTACTTGTGTATCTGTATTCATTTCTAGAAACACTCATTCATTTAATACTAGCTATAATTTTTAAAAATCTTTTATAAATCAAGTATATCCAATCTAGTTTGTTCCTTGACCTTCATGATCAGAATGAGTTCGGAGGTTTGCCAGCTTTGCCTGGAGGCCTTGACACCGTTAGCTGAACAGTGTGCAAAAGCACAAGAAACAGATTCACCACTTTTTCTAGCAACACGGCACTTTCTTAAGGTAAGATGTCTGTGTGGTAGGTCAGAAAATCATCTATTTTTAGAAGTATCGTTGGTGCACATAATTCTGCATTCAGACGTGGAAATGCTTCCATTCTTTTGGGGACGGGAAACCGTGACTTCCTGTTCACTGTTTTTTCTGGAGATAGCTCTTCATGGACAATTCTCATCCACTATTTCTTGTGTTCTTGAAAATTGATGTGGTAAATATTGAGAGAATTTGATATTTTTGATTGTTCAGATACCACAGCAAGTAGCAATATCTATAAGGTATGCTTGATTGTTTTTTTAAAACATTTTTAAAAAATTGAGATTGATTTAATAACTAGAATAACAACCAACCCTCTTTTTTTTTTGGACTGGGAGGGACTGGAGGATATATGATCATCCTATGTTTTTATTAAGAAGTCTTATGTAATTTCAGCTGGTTTTTGATATGCTGGTTTTGCAAAAGCACAACACAGAGATGACCACTGCGGCTGGCGAAGCTTTCTACACGTTGGTGTGTTTGCACCAGGTACTGGACATGCCTCTCTTCAGGGGACTCTTCTCATGCTGTTTTGCAAAGAGATTGTTGAGATAGATGGTGGGTCATTAATTCCTGCTTTCTTATAGGATCTGTGACTCAGTGCCTCAGTTTTGTTTCAATGAGGCAGTATTTCTTACCTTCTTTATTAGCTTTCACATGTCAGTTTGTGTTTATCTGACAGCTGTTTGTCAGTTCAAAGCATTTATTTTTTCTTCTCCACCATTATGAATCATCCTTTGCAATGCTCACTGCCCCAAGCCTGTCCTTAAACAACTGTGCTAGGAATAAGGAATACATAATGGGTGTGTGAGGAACTCATGGTTTTGTAAGGGAGACAAAGTGGCGGACAAGGAAAAGTCTGCCTTCAGACAGTATGGAAGACAGTACATTATTGCATATTATATTATAAAAAACAGTATGCTGTTTCATTTTGTTGGTCTTCTAAAGACTCTGAAGCATCACTGATAATGGGGTTAATATAAAAGTTAGGCCAGCTTACGTCTCTCCTCAATTCTGATAGAATAGGTGCCTGTGAAGTTTATGAAAGGGACCATATTGACTATTTTACTGCCTCAGTTTCCCATTTTCCTCTCCCATGAGCACGTGCGCGTGCACACACACACACACTCTCTCTCTCTCTCTCTCTCTCTCTCTCTCTC
>NW_022437054.1:4863110-4864746 GCF_009761245.1 Sapajus apella
CCCTCCCCTCCCCTCCACTTCCCCTTCCCTTCCTTTCTCCCCTCCCATCCCCTTCCCTTCTCTCCTTCCCTCCCCTCTTTCTTTCTTTCTCTTTGTCTTTCCTTCCTCCCTCCTGCTTCCCTCCTTTATTTTTTTCTTTTTCTTTCTTTCCTTCCTTTTTTGCTTCCTTCCTTCCTTTCTTGCTTTCTTCCTTCCCTTTCTTTCTTTTGTTTCTCCCTTCTTTTCTCTCCCACTCCCTTCCACCCTGTCTCTTCCTCCCCCCTCCCTCCCTCCTTTCCTTCCTTCTCTTCCTTCTCTCTCTCTTTCTCTCTCTTTCTCTCTCTCTCTCTCTCTCCCCCCTCTTTTACCATACTTACACACTGTAGGAAAGAGCAGGTTTTAGGAATGGTGAGTATGATACCTGCTGCCTGGCCTCAGAGGCTCTACTATCTTGCTTTTTTTTTTTTTTTTTTTTTTTAAGACAGGGTCTCACTTTGTCACCCAGGCTGGAGTGTAGTGGTGCAATTACTGTTCATTTCAGCCTTGGCCTCTTGGCCTCAAGCGATCCTCCCATCTCCCCAAGTAGCCGGGACTACAGGCATGCACCATGACGCCTGGCTTGTTTTTTGTAGAGATGGAGTTTCACCATGTTGCCCAGGCTTGTATCGAACTGGAACTCAAGCAATCCACTCGCCTTGGCCTCCCAAAGTGCCTAGGATTACAGGTGTGAGCCATCACGCCTAGCCACTTCTACCGTTTTTCATGAGTAGGGAAACAACAGGAGATTATACTTGGTCCCCTGTAAACAGGACTGTCCGTTGGACAGGGCAATTAAGGGAGCCACCGTGGCTCCATGGTTTGGGGGTTGGGATGCTGCACCTTACCCATCTTTTCCAAATGTAATTAACATTTGGTTTCACCATTTTGGTCTATCATGATATCCCAAGAAGCCAATGAAAAATAATAGCAGGCCAAACGCAGTGGCTCATGTCTGTAATTTTTGCACTTTGAGAGGCCAAAGCAGGTGGATCGCTTGAGGCCAGGAGCTTGAGACCAGCCTGTTCAACATTGCAAAACCTTGTCTCTACTACAAACACAAAAATTAGCCAGGCATGGTGGCACATGCCTGTAGTCCCAGATTCTTGGGAGGCTGAGGTGGGAGGATCACTTGAACCAAGGAAGTGGAGGTTGCAGTGAGACAGGGTCTCACTCTGTTGCCCAGGCTGGAGTGCAGTGGAGCAGTCATGGCTCAGTGCAGCCTCAACCTCCTGGACTCAAGTGATCCTTTCACCTCAGCCTCCCAAGGAGCTGGGACTATAGGTGTACACCACCACAACTGCCTAATTTTTAAATTTTTTGTAGAGATGGGGTCTCACTGTGTTGCCCAAGCTGGTCTCAAATTCCTGCGCTTGAGCAGTCTTCCCTCCTCAGCCTCCCAAAGTGCTGCCATTAAAGGCCTGAGCCACTGTGGCTGGCCAGGCCAGCTTTTTTGAGGAGAGCTTACCTCTGACCTAGTTGAATTTCCCTCAAGCCCATATCTTCTTTCACTTTCCTTTATAAGGCTTCATAATAGAGTGTTAAAAATAGAAAACTCCTCCGGGCACGGTGGCTCACACCTGTAATCCCAGCAATTTGGGAAGCTGAGGCGGGTGGATCA
>NW_022437054.1:4864846-4925995 GCF_009761245.1 Sapajus apella
TAGCCGGGCATGGTGGCACGTGCCTGCGGTCCCAGCTACTCAGGAGGTTGGGGCGGAAGAATCGCTTGAACCCAGGAGGCAGAGTTTGCAGTGAGCCGAGATTGCGCCACTGCACTCCAGCCTGGTGACAGAGCAAGACTCTGTCTCAAAAAGAAAAAAAGGAAAACTCTCCATATTCCTATATTTACTAAAGCCCCTTTCCTGCCCTTTTTCTAAGGGCTCCTGGATACAGTACTGACTTGGAGCTTTCAGAGTGCTCTGCTCCACTTGGAGAAGACGCTGGAATATATTTCTCTGACCTCTCCTCCCAAAGGGCTCCTGCCTGTTCCGTCTTTGTGCACACTGCTGTCCTCAGAACTGTGTGAACAAGATGTCTCTATTAACCTCCGGGGAACTATCGCACTGTTTATTATGTGTAATACACAAAGTAAATAGGCATAATGTGCTTTGAAGAGGCAGCATAACGAAGTTGATTATCACATGGGTCTTGGGGCCAAATTGCCTGGATTCTTGCTTGATCTGGGCCATATCACTTCACCTCACTGAGTGTGGAAACCTTCACCTCTGGGATGAGAATAGAAACAGTACCTGTCTTGAAGCATTGCCATAAACGATAGATGAATTAACTCATGGAAAGGTTTTCAAACAGTAAATGCTTAATTAAATGCTGAATTACTGTAAATGTTAACGCTTAAAATGTGCCCCTGCCTTTTAGAACCCTACATCCAGTAACTGACATCATCTACTTGTATGACATTCTCGGAGGATATATTCTTGTGTATACTTTATCTCTTCAATAGGCTGAATATTCTGAACTGGTCGAAACATTACTGTCAAGTCAGCAAGACCCAGTTATTTACCAGAGATTAGCAGATGCCTTCAACAAGCTCACTGCAAGCAGCACTCCTCCAACGCTGGATCGGAAGCAGAAGATGGCCTTCTTAAAGAGTTTAGAAGAATTTATGGCAAATGTTGGTGGTCTCCTTTGTGTAAAATAAACAACAGAACTTTATGCTTAATTTAGATCCTTTCTGCAAAGTGCACTGAATTGCTGAAAGTTGACTTGAGTCTTGTCCTGTTCCTCAGTTCATTTGGCCATTTTGGATTTTGGAGAGCCGGAAACTTTGATATGTATGTATGTATGCAATGCAGTGAAACAGGAGAGGCCAACTTGGAATCAGCTTTTGCTGTTAAGTGTTAGCCACAAACTGTCATACATATGTCTTTTAGATTTTGAATGGTGATTTAAAATTTTCAAAATGAAATTCCATATATGTGCAAACAGATATGGGCACCATGAAATACATATGCAGTGCCTTTTTTCCTTTTAACATAGGTGGCTAGCCAAAGTTTAGAATTTTTGTCATTAAATATTAAATGGATATATGCTAGGCAGTGTTTCTGAAAATCTCCATAGAGCGCCTGCATCACTTGAGGAGCTGGTAAAAAGGTAAATTCTTAGGCCCAACTGTAGACCTTCAGAGTCAGAAGGTCTGGTTGTTGGGCCTGGGACTTTTCATGTTAATAAGCTTCTCCCTTCCATCACCCCAAAAGTTTGAAATCAATGAAAGAAACATTGAAAACTCTTAAGAGGTTTTGTGCTTTCTAGCTTTTCCTCCCTTTGATGATTAGGTTTGTAATTCAGCAGGAAGGGAAAACATCACCAGGGGTTTGTTGGCTTTTTCTTATCTTTCTTGCTTGTTTGCTTGCTTTCTTGCTTTTCTTGCCTTCTCTCTCTGTCTGTCTCTCTTTCTTTTCTTTCTCTCTCTCTTACATCAACCCAGTGTTGCAGGTTTTGTGTAATACAAGTCACTAGTCATACTCTGATGCCTGAACTTGAGGAATATATACAAGTATATTTTTGTTCCATAAAAATAACCTTAGGAACTGTAGCCATTTCATTGCCTTAATTTTAAGAGGAAAATACAAAAACCGCTGATTTGTTTTAGTAAGAAACCAAGTCCTGATGCCTCAGAGTTGGTTTAGGGTGTTAGCTGCTATGAATCTGTGCCCCTTCCAATCGTGTATTTATGTAGGTTTATCAGTGAAATGAAAGGCTTGTTCCTGTCTAGTCTTAACTTTTTGAGTGTGTTTCTATCCAGCCACATAGCCCATATCTACTCTAAATGGCTTGCTTAAGCAATAATTATTTTAAAGGATGTGAATTACTGATTCACACAGACTATTGCACGTTGGGGCATTAGGGGCAATAATTCTTCTCCAGTCATGGGAGCCACGTGAATTTAATTTTAGAGATTAAAAATTCACTTTAGATCCTCTACTTTGATCTTTTAATCAGGATTTTTATACAGCTGCCATGCTCCCCTAATTCAGTGTGCCAGCTTAAATTATGGAAATAAAAGCTAATTTATAAACAGCGGCATATGAAACTCCACCTACTGCAATACTTTCACAACACAGTGACAGGTAGAGGACTCTGGCACAGGTGCACTCATGAAAATCGGCTTCCACCATGTTCCTGACACCTACCTGCTAAACCATGTTGCACATGCAGTTTTTATACCTGATTGCACATAGCATATATGTCATTACATGTGATGCTGTGCAAAACTGTATAACTCTGTGCTATCAACAGTTAACAAAACTGGAGCATCTAAATTACATCCAAACTGTGCATGTGATGTTAGGTAGATGTGAATGCAGGACCTTGGGCCATAACTTTTTGAGGAACATGTCTCTCAATCTGATCACTATTGAGTCACAATTAAGGGGAAGCAAAAACATTTTGAATGACTGCTGGGAAGGAAGTTAATACCAGTCTTCACGAAGTACACGTTTCTATATTTTAAAAAATACTTTGAATGATGCATTTATTTTTAGATGTTTTTTTTTTCCCCTTAAAAAACTTGAAGTGATATGCAGCAGTAATCTATTTGTTTTGCATTGTTCTTAGTGTTTTGTGTGTCTCAGCTCCCTCAAGCTTTCTCAGCTGTTGTGAATTATATATATCTGTGTGTGTGGTGAGTACAGTCTCTTTTCCAAAGGGCACTGAAACACACAATTGACTGGACAGGTCCACACGCCATGAGAAAACTATAATCAAGTTATTAAAAATAAAGATGAGTGGCAAAGGAATGCCTTGGTAAGTAAAAAGTCATCTGTATTTAATAGTTTTTATTCAGATGGCAACATATTTGCAAAATTTGCCCAGATCCTATTACAAAACTAAAAATAGAAAATTTCATCTCCATATTCCTGAGGCGTAATTTCATTAGACCAGTTTTAGTTAAAAAAGACCTTCTTCAGATTGGACCAAATAACACTTAACGAGATCACCAGAATGTTGAATGTTGGCACACTGGGGTGGGGAGAAGCCACTACCATTTTTTAGGTGATGGGGATGCCACTGAGTTGCAATGGCTGGACCTTTTCAGGGTGTTTGTGTGCATGTTTGCCTGATTGGATGTTTGTTCACGTTGTGTCTTTTATTTTGTCCAGTTTTGCCTTTAGCTATGTTTATTAACTTCTCTCATCTTGTTTTGTTTTAATGCTCTTGGCCCAGTGGGTATCAAGAACACTGGCTTAATTCTAATCAGTTGATTTTTTTTTTTTTTTTCTATTAAAACTGACTGTTAAGTTGTTAAAACATTTTTTAAAACAAAAACATTATTTGTGCCCTCTTTTATATATGTTAAAGGGACACTGTCAAGTATTTCATTTTTAAATTTTTGTTTTATAAAATTTCTGTGGTTCATGTAGTATCCTTTAACCTCTAGTTTTCCAGACATTCTTCGTTTATTTCTTATTTTATTTTCCGTGACCCATTTGTTTCCCAAGGCACAATTACTATAAAGACCTTGTACGTCCACAGTCTGATAATGTAGTAGCACCTGTAACTGTGTTTTTGTTCTGTTAAAAAGATTAATTTGCTTTTATGATCCTTGGGCTGGATGGGTGGCTGCCTCAGAAGCAAAATTACTTGACAGTATTTGACAGTGTCCTTTCCACCACTGTCATTTCGGTCTTTCAGGCTGGCCATCTCTGTTGGAAGACAGCTGCATCGAGTTTTTGTCTGGTGTAAAGTGTGACATTTAATGTAAACAAACTGCAGGTTTTTTTCAAACTAATTTTAAGAATTTAGTCTTATTTCATTGTAAACTGTGTAATTATATTACATTACTTTGTTAGATGAGATGGTTACTACTATTTTTCCACGATTTTCATTTCAAAAGCAAGTGTCTATATAATTTCCCCCCAGTCAGCATTATTTAACCCTCCCCTTAACTGTCCTTGAACTTTCTCTTTTACCAAAAATGTCAGGTCTTTATAGTTGTTAATCACCATGTTTCCCATTTCTGTTAATACTTCTATGAACCCCTCAAGTATTAAAGGGAACTAGCTATAAGCTTCAAGAATTACAAGTTTGAGTCTCCTAGTAATCAGCATCATTCTGAACCCTGAAATGTTATTTTTTTCTGTTAGAATTTTTATCTGTTTGCCATCTCTGTTGTTAGAGATGGTTGTCAATAGACCTTACTAAGTTAGCTGTCTTTGATGAGGAATTATTGTTATTGGTTCCTGAATAAAATATTAACCTTTTAAGTCAGAAGAAACCTTAGTACTTCTTAGGGTTTTGGTTTTTTTTTTTTTTTTTTTTTTTAAACCAGAGAATAAGGAACTGATTTGGATATTAGGTTTAACAGTTTTCCCACAAAACAACATAGCTGATTTGAGGATAAAATGTTTTAAATTATTTTTAAATGTAAGTGGATATTCTCTGACTTGGTAACTATGTTCTGAAAACAGTGCATTTAATAATTTTTAAAAATTGATTTTCTAAAATTAAAATGACCAAATCAGGCATATTGCTGAGCTCAAATTGATGCGAAGTGCCATGGTTCCAGTTGGAATTCAAGCATATTTTCATTTAGATATAAAAATTGTGAAGTATGCCTGGTTGATTATAATGAAAACCCATGACATAGTTAGCCAAATAATATGTTTGGTTCAAATAAAACTAGAAGTTTAATACTGGGCATTCATTCTTTTTAAAGAGGATGAATGAAGAAATCGGTTTCCTGCTGTAGTGCTCTATGGGTAAGTCTTAGTAAAGACTGGAGCGCTGAAGTCAGCTGTGTTGATTACCTCCTAGGAAGTGGGAGGTTCAGTTTGCCCATTACCCGCTTGAAACTCACATCTTTACCCTCCTCTCTCACTGTGGTTTGCCCTTCACCTATTCCCAGGCCCTCCCAGCAATTGGAGAGCTGTTTTTTGTTTTGTTTTGTTTTTCTTTTCCCCCAGTCTGCATTCTTAGGCCTCTCAGCTATTAGGAACTGTCAGATACATACCAGTAGCCAACTTTCCTAGCCTGAAATTACTGCATCTGCACTATGTACCTACTGGGGATCTGACCTCAAGTGTTTTCTGAGCCCAGGCTTCCTGGTGTGGTGTCTTTTACCACAGAAAATTATTTCAAATTGCAAATGTTGGTATTGTGATTTGATTCTCTGTACAAAGAAAGAAGTTCTATGCAGTGAGTTTGTGGTTTAATGGTCACAAAAATGTTAGCACTGCTACCACTCAGCACGTGTACAATTTTTTAAATTTATAAATATTAAAATTTTAAACTTACACTAAGACTTTTCAGTTTTTTTTAAAGACCCAGGGATGAGTGTACTGTTTAAATATTTACCTCTATTAACATAACTAATGAAGGTATAAAGTTGCATTTAGTTTTTCAGAAGATGCTGCAATATGATTTAGGAAATAAGGCTATGTATTGAGCCAGTTACAGGCTGAGTATCAAGTTGATAAAATTTTATTTGTATTTTTAAAGTTCATAAGTGGGAGTTAAAAATGTGTCTTTTCACTAAATATTTTTATTACATTTTTGTTTTGACCATGTGTGATTTGTTCATTGGTATTTAGCTAGACTGTTCCATGAAACTCATTGAAATGGTGCTGGTTTGTTTAACATTATAGGACGATTGATACTGGGGACGTTACATAGCCCTAAAATAATCTTAAATTTAAAAAAATGAAGACATCTGTACAGATAAAAATCAAGATTTTCATTACCTTCTGGGAGAACTCCTGGCACTTACAGAATATCCAGTATTAAAAGTAGGAAAATTTTATCTACATTTTATCATATTTACATCAGCCCACAGTCTTAGAAACAATTCCATAGTTATTCGTTAAATCATTAGATTTGGCGCATATTTAGTAAATACTTTTAGCAGTTTGAGTCATTGTTTTTGGCCTTTCAGGGGAAGTGGAGAATTACCATCTTAACGTGTGCTAGACAGACCCACCCTTTGCTCAGTGTTAAATCTTGTAAACATATGAAGTGAAAAGTTAATTTTTAAAGAAAATACATTTTTAAAATGTTCATTTTTAACCTGAATTTGCTTTGAATATTCTTTGATTTGTAATGTTGTTATTTAGGTTATATTGAGATTTATCCCACTCCAAAGGTGGATAAAGAAAAGTTATTTAAGAAAACCAATTACAGTGTAGTTTGAATTTTTGTTTTTCTTTCATTACCAGGTGTGGGGCCATACACACAGGCTAATCATCTGTCATTTGAGAGCCACAGATGATTTCAAAGGTCCCAAATATATAAAAATCAATAGCTTTAAAAAAAGACATCTTTAATGGTGCTCTCCAAAAATACAATCGGTTTATATTGAGTGGCTTCTGAGTGACTCCTTTGACATGCCGATTAGCTCATGGAACCGTTTTGTTTGTTAAACACAGGATCCCAGATTGGGTCTTGTGCATTCTATGAAATCTCAAATGGCAGTTTAGTTTGACTTTCTTTTAAAACTAAGTGGAAATGGCATATTTGGTGAAATTAATGAAATAATCTTTTGCTGGGAAATTCCACACAGCACCTCCGGCAGCATTCTGTCTCAGTTCTGGCATGCAATTCAACCTCCTACCCAGTGTCCTTGTAAATTATTCTTAATATTTAGCATGAGAGTGAACTGAGATAAGTCATTGATGTTTCCCAGAACAAAGTGAAACAAATAGGATGTGCTAAACATTTCTATTCCCATAGTAGTGAGCAGTTTTCTTCTGTTTTCATAATGGTCACCTCTGCCTACTTTACCATCTTAGACTTCAAATACTGCTTTAAGTAAACCCAAGATGTATTGAGTAGTGGAACTTCTTATTTGTACACTTGTTTATAACTGCACTGCCCTGGAAGTTATGATTATGTCTGAGGACTGACCTGGTAAAGCTACTTGAACTGTTAGAGTGCAAGGCAGAGGCAGACCTAGATTCAATTCCTTACTAAGTTACTCAGGGCTTACATTAATTTCCACAGGTCTGTTGTCCATATCATGAGCTCATGAGTGTTCTTCCCAAAGAAAAAATTTAACACAGTGATAGATTAAATATAGTAGTAGATGCTCAATAAATTTCATTGTATTTAAAGATTATTTCTGAAAACACATTTCATTAGATAAATGTATCCTAACACTAAGTCAGATACCTAATGGTCAATTGCTTTTAAATACATAGTGTAATATCTTCATACTGATACAGCGTGATAAGACTAACCACAACCACTCTAGGGATATTGGGGCAGAGTTAACCATATTATTTACTATATTTTGTTTTAAATGAGAAAATGGATCTATTTATGTCAACTATCTTAGTCTGTTCTATTTAAATCAACCATCTTAGTCTGTTTGTGCTGTTAGAGTACCTGAGACTGAAGAACAGAAACTTATTTCTCACATTTCTGTAGGCTGCCCTTCACCTTCCATCATGTGGAAGAAGCAAGAAAGCTGTCACCAGATGCTGGCGAAAAACAATCAACTCCCTCCTTCAAGCCCGTTTGTAATGGGACCTGATTTCATTCATAAGGGAGGAATTCTCTTGGCCTAATCACCTCTTAAAGGCCCCACCTCTTCATACTGGCCCATTGGTAACACTTGAATTTTGCAAGGGACTATTCAAACTACAACAACGATTTTATTTTCTGCTGAATATGCACCTGTTACTTCTACAACAATGGAAAAATCCTAACACTGATAACCAAAGTCAGTTTCACGCATTAGTAGTTTTTAAAAAGTTATTGTTGTTAAATAAGTTTTGAGAAATAAAACAGGTTTCTTTAGTGCATTAAGTTGAAGGCTTTAATACATGAATGCCTATTGTGAAACTCAGAAGAATTTCATCAGATTTTCCTTATTTTATTTAATACAGTCTTTTCTCAAATTACTTTCTAGGACTAGAAATCTAAGGAATATCCTTTGCAGCATGCTTAGGATAATCTGAGTAACTGTGATAAAGCACTCAAACAATAGAAGAAAAACAAACACCTAAATCTATTTTTGTAATTACAGGTAATTTCTTTATTGTTAAGAAGAACTGAGTCTAGTGTGGTTTGTTTTTTGTTATTTTGAAATGGGAGACGCCCTCTGTTACCCAGGCTGGAATGCAGTGGCGTGATTGCGCCTCATTGCAACCTCCACCTCCTGGGTGTGAGCGATTCTCCTGCCTCAGCCTCCCAAGTAACTGGGAATACAGGTGTGCGCCACCACACCCAGCTAAGTTTTGTAACTTTAGTAGAGATGCAGTTTCGCCATGTTGGCTAGGCTGGTCTCAAACTCCTGACCTCAGGTGATCAGCTCGCCTCAGCCTCCCAAAGTGCCGGGATTACTGGTGTGAGCCCCACACCTGGCCCTGAGTCTACTTTCCTTTCTTTTGTGCACCACTTCTGAAGAGAAGCATATGAACAAAAATCATTGGTGAATACAAAAGGAAAATTGCTGAATTGAAATTGATCTGAAAGCATCCTTCATGTCCAATTTAACTGGACAAAATTTTCCCTTTAAAGAGAATGAGTATTCCTTTAATATTTTACATGTTCATGATTTGCAAAAACCATTAAGTTACAATGCATAGGTTCCACCAGGAAAACATTTACTGTATTACTGTCATGCTGTCTGAGCAACAGCTCTAGTGAAGGTAAGAAAAAAAACTCTAACATCTGTGGTCACTTTAATAGTAAAAATAGGATATAGTAAAATACATGAAGATAACATGTCTTACACGCTATTAAAACAATGGAAGCTTTGAAAGCTTAAAATGATCTGTTTCAGACTCAATTTGATTGAATGTAAACCTCTGTTAAAGTAATTATAAGCTAAGGTTTTGTTTATTGAACACCACCTCCGTAAAAAATGCACTTATAAAAGTTGGTTTTTGTTTCTTGGTTTGTGATAATTTCTTTTAGTTTGTTTTATATATTTTCTTCCTGATCCTTTTCCAGAATACACTTGATCTTGAAATATTTGGTTAATAGACTTGTCATCAATTCAAAACAATCGAAGTCAAAATGTAGCATGGGTTATTATAAACTGGAAACAGTTCTTAAAATAGAAATTATAGTACACCCAACATTATAAGCCTGCTGTTTCATGAACTACTTACTGACTGGCATCATTTGCCAGCTGAACAGTTCGTTTATATCCTTACCTTATACCAGAAAGGATTTTCAAATTGCTTAGCAGAATATAGCTTAGCAAGATCACGAAAGTGGTAAAGAAAATGGAGGAAAGGGAGGTAGGAGCATAATATAGATTGATATCTTGGGGAATTGAAAACAAATACTTTGTATCACTTACAATTTGATAACTGCCAAAACCTAAGAAAACCTCGTAATAATCAGTGCCTGTGTGTGCCAGATAATTAAGGTATTGTTGACAAAAATCGTATATACTTAACAGTGCTAGATGTCTATATATATATATATATATATATATATATATATATATATATATTGATCAATGCACTCAACACTGAGGACTCTGAGGACTCTTAGGTTTTGGCAGTTATCAAATTGTAAGTGAATCTTTAAAGACTAGCGAGTTTTAAAGATTCCCCCCACCCCGTGCCAATCCTATAAATTTTACCAAAGCCTCAATTTGATGTCAACATTTAAAGTCAACGTTTTGATTTGATTAAAAGACTGAGTAATCGATAGACCAATGAAGCCTTGACTTTAAAAACCTACATGATTCAGTGCAAAACAGTAGGTTTAACTTTAGGATCTTAAATTTATTTTATTTTTTGATATAGTTTAGTGGAATTTAGTGGCCCGATCTCGGCTCACTGCACCGTCCGCCTCCCGGATTCTCCTTCCTCACCACCCGCCCCCCCCCCCTCCACCGAGTAGCTGGGTTTACAGGCGCACGCCACTACACCCGGCTAATTTTTGTATTTTCAGTACAGACGTGGTTTCACCATGTTGGCCAGGCTGGTCTCGAACTTCCTGACCTCAGGTGATTTCCCCCCCCACCTTCTCGACCTCCCAAAGTGCTGGGATTACAGGTGTGAGCCACCGCGCCCGGCCAGGACCTTAAATTTTTATTGCCGCCGTTCTTAGCGGCAACTGATGAGACACGTGAGGGAACGACTCCGGGCTAGATACAACCCCCAGGGTCGAAAGCGCGGGATTGAGGCGCTGCCAGCACACTGCCTGGCTTCCCCAAGCGCCCAGGCGAGTGCGCCTGCGCCTGTGTCGGCGCCTGCGCGAGCGCGACTCTGTCCAGCCCCTCCCACTGCTCACGGCTGGTCAGGGTGACTGCGCACGCGCCTGGTGAGTGGCGGGTTTGGGCGCGGACTTGGGGTTGACTGCGCGCAGCCCTGGGGTTTTGGACTGGGTTAGGTTCCTTTTGCTTGTTAGTTTCTCACCTTTTCCAGCACTGTAGTGGTGGAAAGCTTTAACTGACGGTGGCTAGCGGATGCCTGAGGAAAGGAGCTGGCGCCGGCCTGAGAGGGAACCCTGGTTGCTGATTGGGCGCGGCCGGGCCTCGTGTCCTGGTCGCCGGAACCGGCCGCGTCTTCTGCCGCGCACGTTTGGCGCCCGGGCCTTAGACAGCGTTGGTGCCGAGAGGGAAATTAACCCCAGTGAGGCAGCGCGTGGAGGCCTCCCTTCAGAGCAGAACTGGACTGGGCCCCGTCCTTTCCATCTTTGCCCTCAGAAGTTCGCTGATAGAGTTTGCGCAATGCCCGGCCAGGCTTTTCTGTCCGCTCCTGGAGGGCGGGTATCCGCAGCGCCGGTCGCTGGGGCTTCTGAGGCGGGTGCCGAGGCGGGTGCCCGGGCTCGGGAGGTGGAATGGACTAGGACGCCGGCGGCTTTACTGGGAAAAGGGTCGTAGCTTCGGAGGTGCGGGAGAAATGCTGGGATGTTCGTGGGTCTCTACCCGGAGGGAGCCATGTGTCAGACAGGAAGGTCTTCCTGATAGGTGGGGGTTGTGATGGGGTGTACGTTACAACGTCGCACTGCACACCTACGACCTGCATTTAACTGTAAGCGTTACCTCCTTTTAAAAGTTAATTTTAAAACAACAGAAATAAATAGAATTTTGAAAAGCAAGAGAGAACTGTTTGAGGCAGGGGGACCGAAAGATGCAAAGAGAATGAAAAACTTTGGCCCTTTTCTAGACGTAAATTGGATTAAGGGTAGAATCATACAGCAATCTACAAAAAGTATGAGAATATCTAGGCCTTCCCCATTCCTACAGGGAGCATTGCTCTCCTGCGGTTTCCTGGAGTCTGGAGTGGCTCCTAGGTTAATGCTCTTTCTGCTAGATCACACTGTCTTAACCTAATTTCACACGGTAATGATTGTGGAAATTACAGTATGGTGGTTTTGCCCTAAGTAAATTTGATAACATGGAAATTGAATAATTGTATACAGAAAGAGTCTAATCACAGCCCATCAGAAGCTGGCTAATCCCTGCTTATGCTGCAAGCCAACATGTTCACCCCTTTGCTCATGGTGTTCCATCTTCTGGAATCCTCACTCTTCATCCTTACCTTTTCCTCAGGCCGAGTTGAAGCTCCACCTGCTCTTTCACGCCTCTCCCCACTGGCCCTCTACTCTGATCCCATGGTGTGAATGGTGCTGCTCTGTAGAGGGCCTCCACCTTACCGTTGGTGTTCGCCATGTGTCTGCCTAACCTAGAGTTTCTCAACCGCAGCTTATAGGGCAGGATACTTTGATGTGGAGCGCTGTCCTGTGAATTTTAAGTTCAGCAGCCTCTATGCCAGTAGCAACCTCCTTTCCATTTATGGCAACCAAAACTGTCTCCAGGCATTGCCAGATGTCAAAAGGGCTCCTGGTTCTGTGAGAACTGCTGATAGAGAGTGTGAGCCACATAAGGTCCAGGATTAGTTTTAATAATAATATAATCACAATATAATCCATAGGTAAAAATTTTTAAAGAAAAAAATATTTTTAGCTGCCACTTGTGGTGCAGGGCTACCCCATAGACAGTATGCCCAGAGTAGCCATAAAAATTTTTAAAAATAATGGTAGTATAACAGTACTTAACAGCACTTTTGGATTTGAAAAAATCTTGCAACCCCCCCTTAGAAATTCTAAAAATAATAAAGATATGATAAAAATAGTAACTTAAAACATAGCTAAAAATAGGTTGATTTCGTTTAATTTTTTTTTTTTTTTTTTTTTTTTTGAGATGGACTCTCATTCTTGTGGCTCAGGCTGGAGTGCAATGGTAAGATCTCTGTTCACTGCAACCTCCACCTCCCCGGTTCAAGTGATTCTCCTGCCTCAGCCTCCCGAATAGCTGGGACTGCAGGCACCTGCCACCATGCCTGGCTAATTTTTTGTATTTTTAGTAGAGACGGGGTTTCACTATGTTGGCCAGGCTCATCCCAAACTCCTGACCTCAGGTCCCCTGCCTGCCTCAGCCTCCCAAAGTGCTGGGATTACAGATGTGAACCACCACTCTCGGCCATTTCATTTAATCTTTAATGTTTATTTTGCTAACAGATTTCATTTACTTCATTAGAAGAAATGATGCACTTTTGAACTCACTTTAACAATGAAGGAAACATTCTACTATTTCTAAAATTGCCACCCATGCTCTCCATGTGTTCCTCCATTAATCTTATTGTCATTTAACATTCATTTCATATGTATTGTTTTAGTCTGTCTCTGCCTCTCTAGAATGTAAGTTCCAATAGAATAAGGACTTCGAGACTCATCACCAAAAACATTGCTTCCTACATGGTAGAAAATGATCATCAAAGGAATGGATTTGATACACTTTAAACTTTTTTGGGGGATCAAATTCTTATATAGGTTGGAACTTAATCGCCTTTTACAGCTATGAAGGTAGACAATTTTAGGCCTGGCACAGTAGCTCATGCCTGTAATCCCAGCACTTTGGGAGGCCGAGGCAGGCAGATCACGAGGTCAGAAGGTCAAGACCATTCTGGCTAACACGGTGAAACCCCATCTCTACTAAAAATACAAAAAATTGGCCTGGTGTGGTGGCTCATGCCTGTAATCTTAGCACTTTGGGAGGCTGAGGTGGGCGGATCACAAGGTCAGGAGATCGAGACCATCCTGGGCAACATGGTGAAACCCCATCTCTACTAAAAATACAAAAATTAGCTGGGCCTGGTGGTGCGAGCCTGTATTCCCAGTTACTCGGGAGGGTGAGGCAGGAGAATCACTTGAACCAGGAAGTCAGAGGTTGTGGTGAGCCGATCGTGCCATTGCACTCCAGCCTGGTGATGGAGTGCACACACCTGTAGTCCCAGCTACGTGGGAGGCTGAGGCAGGATAATCGCTTGAACCTGGGAGGCAGAGGTTGCAGTGAGCCAAGATCATGCCACTGCACTCCAGCCTGGACGACAGCGAGACGCAGTCTCAAAAAAAAAAAAAAAAAATGACAATTTTATTAAATTGCTCTTTGGAATTCCTTGTTTGAAGTCAACTGGTTCTTTGCTAGTTTTCATGTTTTATTTCTAAGTGATTAGCTAACAAGCTACAGGCTGTTACTTAAAAATCCTTCTTCAGAGGTGCAGCTGTAGAAAGTACTAATAAAAATGAAATTGGCTGAGCATGATGGCTCATGCTTGTAATCCTGGCACTTTGGGAGAACAAGGTGGGTGGATCACTTGAGTCCAGGAGTTTGAGACCAGCCTGGGCAACGTGGCGAGAACCCCATCTCTACAAAAATTAGCTGGGCATTGGGGTGCACCTGCTACTCAGGAGGCTGAGGTGGGAGAATTGCTTGAGCCAGGGAATTTGAAGCTGCACTGAGCCACGATCGCACCACTGCACTCCAGCCTGGGCAACAGAGTGAAACCTTCTCTCAAAAAAAGAGTTACTTCTATGTCAAGGATAAATACATATGCATATGTGTGCATGTATTATGTGTCTGCATATGTATATGGACACACATGTATATACACAAACACACTTTAATTTTTCTGTCAGTTCTAGGCAGTATTGTAGTGCAGTCTTTATTAGGAACTTTGTACTCTTCGATTTTGTCAGGCAACACTGGTTTTTAATAGATCCCTGATTTTTTTCCAGAATGAAAAGAACTCACAATTCTGAAATACCAAAGTGAAACCTTTCAGTTGTTTGCAGATCATTTTGCCATGTTTTCTCAGTTCAGCATGCAGACAAGCTAATCTTTGGAATTTCTACTTGGAAATTTTCCAGCCTGTTAGGTCCTGGTATGCTTTCCTGGAAATGTGTTCTTTGTGCTTATTGCAGTAAACTAGAACTATTCATTTCAAGCATTCATACCATTTTTTGGTGGGACTTCTATAGTCAATCTCTGTGTTGACTGAAATTATTTTTAATTCTAAGTATATAATCTTAAAAGTATATAATCCATCTCTTTTCATCTTATAAAACTAAATAATATACCCATTAAGCAACTCCCTATTCTTCCCTCCCTCCAGCCCCTAGCAACCACAATTCTACTTTCTGTCTCTGATTTTGACTACTCTAGGTACCTCATATAAATGGAGTTACGCAGTTTTTTTTTTTTTTTTAATGACTGGCTTATTTCACTTAGCATAATGTCCTCAAGGTTTATCTGCATTGTAGCATATATCAGCTTTTCCTCCTTTTTCAAGGGACTTATATTCCTTTTTCCTGTGTTTATGCTTGCTGATTCTTTCTTTTGCCTGCTCAAAACTGCTTTTAATTCTTCTAGTGAGTTTTTCATTTCATTACATTTTTCAGCTTCAGTATTTCTACTTAGTTTCCTTTTGTTTTCTGTCTCTATGTTTTCATTTTGTTCATTTTTTTTTTTTTTTTTTTGAGACGGAGTTTCACTCTTGGTACCCAGGCTGGAGTGTAATGGTGCGATCTCGGCTCACCGCAACCTCCGCCTCCTGGGTTCAGGCAGTTCTCCTGCCTCAACCTCCTCAGTAGCTGGGATTACAGGCACGCACCACCATGCCCAGCTGATTTTTTGTATTTTTAGTAGAGACAGGGTTTCACCATGTTGACCAGGATGGTCTTGATCTCTTGACCTCGTGATCCACCTGCCTTGGCCTCCCAAAGTGCTGGGATTACAGGCGTGAGCCACCGCGCCTGGCTGAGAATCTTTAAGATAGTTATTTTAAAGTCTTTGTCTATGAGGCCCACCATCTAGCCTTTCTCAGGGATGGTTTCTATTGATTTATTTTTTTCCTTTGAATGGGCCATACTTTCCTGTTTGTGTGCCTTGTAATTTTTATGTTGAAAATTAGATATTTGAATCTAATGTGATACCTCTGGAAGCCATATTGTCCCGTCACCAGATTTTGCTGGGTTTTTGTTATTTGTGAGGGGTGGTGGTTGTAAATTTTCTTTTGCTGGGAATCAGCCTGGGTTGTAAACTTAAGATCTTCTTAGGTCTTTTCTGAGCCCCTGCCTTTCCCTGTGTGATGACTTTCTAAATTCCCCTGTATATGCAGTTCTGTTTGAATGTCTCAGCCCTTAGATATCTAGGTTTCCAAAGGGGTAAACAAGAAAAGTAAAAGCACTGGGGAAAGGTACTGGCCCTTTAAGTCTAGTGGTAGTCACTTTAGCCAGAAGGAGAGGGGCTTGCAACAATGACTGCCACCTGTGTTTTTGGTTGTCTTATAAGCAGCAGCAAAGGCAGTCAGAACAGATTCTAGTTCATTTGATGAGACCAATATTACCCTGTTACCAAAACCAAAGATAATGCAAAGACAGAAAACTATAAACCAGTATACCTCATGAAGATAAGTGCTGAAATCATGAGCAAAATATTATTAAATATGATCCAGCAATTCATAAGAAGAATTATATACCACAGTTAAGTGGGACCTATTCCAGGAATGTGAGACTGGTTTAATAGAAAATCAGTCAGTTTAATTTACATCAAGAGATTCAAGAAAAATCACATGATCATATAAATTGATGTCAAAAAGTTATATGAAAATTCAGCACCCATTAATGACCAAACTCAGCAAACTACTAATAAAGGGAACTTCCTCATCTTGATATAGAACATCTACTGGCTGGGTGCAGTGGCTCATGCCTGTAATTCCAGCACTTTTGAAGGCTGAAGCAGGAGGATTGCTTGAGCTCAGGAGTTTGAGACCAGCCTGGGCACCGAAGTGGGACCCCATCTCCACAAAAAATGAAAATATTTGCTGGGCATGGTGGCACATGACTGTAGTCTCAGCTACTTGGGAGGCTGCGGTGGAAAGATCACTTGAGCCCAGGGGGTTGAGGTTGTGTCATACTTAATGGTGAAAGATTGAATGGTTTC
This sequence comes from Sapajus apella, assembly GCF_009761245.1. Lineage (NCBI taxonomy): Eukaryota > Metazoa > Chordata > Mammalia > Primates > Cebidae > Sapajus > Sapajus apella. The sequence goes on from NW_022437054.1 coordinate 4,881,391, forward strand.
CCACTTAAAATATGGGACAAGTGTAGGATATCTGCTCTTATCACTCTTAGTCAACTTATTTGAAATCCTGGACTGATGTGGTGGCTCATGCTTGTAATCCCAGTACTTTGGGAGGCTGAGGCAGGCAGATCACCTGAGGTCAGGAGTTCAAGACCATCCTGGCCAACATGGTGAAACCCCATCTTCACTAAAAAAACAAAAAAAAAAAAAAAAAAAAAAAAAAACTGGGAGGCGGTGCCAAGAAGGCCGAGAGTAGGCAACACCAGAATGCAGCTCTCAGCAAATGAGATGCAGAGGGCTACAGGACTTCATGATTCCAAGTGAGGTGCTGGGTTTATTTCAGGGGAACTGGAAGGACTCTGAAAATAGCCCAAGGAAGGAGACAAAGCAGGGCGAGAGCTGCCCAGGAGAACGAACCAAGACAGGATGGGGCACGTCCCCACTTGGAACATGAAGCTGGCTTGGAGGGTCGGGGGACTTCATCCCCTCAGTGCTCCAATTCAGATCCTGTGCTTACCTCATCCCTCCTGCAACCCACGGTCCACAAGAGCCCCATTAGACTGAGGGGCACCGTGGGTTGTCAATGCAAATCTGAGCAACAGCTCCCACCTGGTGCCGTAAGTTGTTGGCCGGACCTGGGCGGAAGTTTGGACTGATTCCAGGAGGATGGAACAACCCGTCCCACAGAAAGAGGCAGAGTTGAAAGCAGGGAAACAGGTCATAAGGCCTGGCGGGCCCCACCCCCAACAAAACTCAAACTGAAGCCTGCATGCCAGAGTGCTTGGCCGTGAATATACCAGTTTGGCCCCAACCAGGAAGATTGAGCTAAGGGTAGGAGAGATGCCATTGGGAAGGCAGGGCTAATTTCACCTGCAAACAAACCCCAACCGAAGACCACCCACCTAGGAACCTGACTGAATCTGAGGCAGCCCATCAGCGCCTCTACAGGCCAGAAAAAGATTTAGCTCCAACTGCAACAGAAAGGATGTCCACTCAGAGATTTCTCCCGAAATCACCAACTTCAAAGATCAAAGGGAGATAAATCCACGAAGATGGGGAAAAACCAGCACAAAAAGGATGAGACCTTCAAAGACCAGAACACCTCTTCCCTCCCAGGGATCACAACTCCTCAGCATCGAGGGAACAAAACAAGACAGAAAATGAGTTTGATGAATTGACAGAAGCAGGCTTCAGAAGGTGGATAATAACAAACTTCTCTGAGTTAAAAGACCATGTTCTAACCCAATGCAAAAAAACTAAGAACCTTGAAAAAAGGTTAGACAAAATGCTAACTAGAATAACCAGCTTAGAGAAGAACATAAATGACTTGATGGAGCTGAAAAACGCAGCACAAGAACTTCACGAGGCGTGCACAAGTTTCAACAGCCGAATCAATCAAGCAGAAGAAAGGATATCAGAAATAGAAGATCAAATCAATGAAATAAAATGAGAAGGAAAGATTGGAGAAAAAAGAGTGAAAAGAAACAAAGCCTCCAAGAACTATGGGATTATGTGAAAAGACCTAATCTACACTTGATTGGCGTATCTGAATGTGACAGGGAGAATGAATCCAAGTTGGAAAATACTCTTCAGGATATTATCCAAGAGAACTTCCCCAACCTAAGAAGGCAGGCCAACATTCAAATCCAGAAAATACAGAGAACACCACAAAGATATTCCTCAAGAAGAGCAACACCAAGGCACATAATCATCAGATTCACCAGGGTTGAAATGAAGGAAAAATCCTAAGGGCAGCCAGAGAGAAAGATCGAGTCACCCTCAAAGGAAAGACCATCAGACTCACAGTGGATCTCTTGGCAGAAACTCTGCAAGCTAGAAGGGAGTGGGGGCCAGTATTCAACATCCTTAAAGAAAAGAACTTTGAACCCAGAATTTCACATCTGGCCAAAGCTTCATAAGTGAAAGATAAAATAAAATCCTTTATAGACAAGCAATTGCTGAGAGATTTTGTCACTACAAGGCCTGTCTTACAAGAATTCCTGAAGGAAGTACTAAACATGGAAAGGAACAACTAGTACCAGCCACTGCAAAAACGTACCAAATAGTAAAGAACAGTGATGCAATGAAGAAGCCACCTCAACTAACGGACAAAACAACGAGCCAGTAACAAAATGGCAGTATCAAATTCAAACATACCAATATTAACGTTGACTGTAAATGGCCTAAATGCCCCAATCTAAAGACAAACTGGCAAACTGGATAAATAGTCAAGACCCAACAGTGTGCTGTGTTCGGGAGACCCATCTCACATGCAAAGACTCACATAGACTCAAAATAAAGGGATGGAAGAAGATCTACCAAGCAGGAGTAGCAATCCTAGTCTCTGATAAAATGGACTTTAAACCAACAAAGATCAAAAGAGACAAAGAAGAGCGTTACATAATGGTAAAAGGATCAATGCAACAAGAAGAGCTAACTGTCCTAAATATTTATGTACCCAGTATTGGAGCACCCAGATACATAAAGTAAATTCTTATTGACCTACAAAGAGGCTTGGACTCCCACACAATAATAGTGGGAGACTTTTAACACTCCACTGACAATATTGGATAGATCGAGACAGAAAGTCAATAAGGATATCCAGGACTTGAACACAGATCTGGACCAAGCAGACCCAATAGACATTTACAGAACACTCCACTGAAATCCACAGAATACACATTCTTCTCAGCACCACATCACACTCCAAAATTGATCACATAATTGAAAGTAAATCACTTGTCAGCAAATGCAAAAGAATGGAAATCATAACAAACAGTCTCTCAGACCACAGTGCAATCAAATCAGAACTGAGGATTAAGAAAAGCACTCAAAACTGCACAATCACATGGAAACTGAACAACTTGCTCCTGAATGATGAATGTATAAACAGTGAAATGAAGGCAGAAATAAAAATGTTCTTCAAAACCAATGAGAACAAAGACACAACGTACCAGAATCTATGGGACACATTTAAAGCAGTGTGTAGAAGGAAATTCATAGCAATAAATGCCCACATGAGAAACAAGGAAAGATCTAAAATCGACACTCTATCAAAATTGAAAGAGCTAGAAGAGCAAGATCAAAAAAACTCAAAAGCAAGCAGAAGACAGGAAATAACTAAGATCAGAGCAAAACTGAAGGCAATAGAGACACAAAAAAACCCTTCAAAAAATCAATAAATCCAGGAGCTAGATTTTTTAAAAGATCAATAAAATAGACCGCTAGCTAGACTAATAAAAGTGAAGAATCGAACAGATGCAATAAAAAATGATAAAGGGGAGATCACCACTGATTCCTTGGAAATACAAACTACCGTTAGAAATTACTACAAACAGCTCTATGCACATAAACCAGTAAATCTGGAAGAAATGGATAAATTCCTGGACACTTGCACACTCCCAAGACTAAGCCAGGAAGAAGTGGAAACCCTGAATAGACCAATAACAAAGTCTGAAGTTGAGGCAGCAATTAATAGCCTACCGACCAAAAAAGTCCAGGTCCAGATGGGTTGAAAGCTGAATTCTACCAGACGTACAAAGAGGAGCTGCTACCATTCCTGTTGAAACTATTTCAAACAATACAAAAAGAGCGAATCCTCCCTAACTCTTTCTATGAGACCAATATCATCCTGATACCAAAACCTGGCAGAGACGCAACTGAAAAAACTACAGGCCAATATCCATGATAAACATTGATGCAAAAATATTGAATAAAATACTGGCAAACCAAATCCAACAGCACATCAAAAAGCTTATCCACCATGAACAAGTAGGCTTCATCCTGGGGATGAAGGCTGGCTCAACATATGCAAATCTATAAACATAATCCATCACATAAACCACATGATTATCTCAATAGATGCAGAGAAGGCCTTCAACAAAATTCAGCAGCAGTTTTATGCTAAAAACTCTCAATAAACTAGATATCGATGGAATGTGTGTCAAAATAATAAAAGCTATTTATGACAAACCCACAGCCAATATCATACAAAACGGGCAAAAACTAGAAGCATTCCCTTTAAAAACTGGCACTAGACAAGGGTGCCCTCTCTCACCACTCCTATTCAATATAGTATTGAAAGTTCTAGCCAGAGCAATTAGGCAAGCAAAAGAAATAAAGGGCATTCAATTAGGAAAAGAAGAAGTCAAATTGTCCCTGTTTGTAGATGACATGATCATATATTTAGAAGACCCCATCATCTCAGCCCCAAACCTCCTTAAGCTGATAAGCAACTTTGGCAAAGTCTCAGGTTACAAAATCAAAATGCAGAAATCACAAGCATTACTATACACCAATAACAGAGAAACAGCTAAATCATTAGCAAACTCCCATTTACGATTGCTACAAAGAGAATAAAATACCTAGGAATACAACTAACAAAGGATGTAAAAGGTCTCTTCAAAGAGAACTACAAACCACTGCTCAAGGAAATAGGAGAGGACATAAACAGATGGAAAAACATTCCATGCTCATGGTTAGGGAGGATCAATATTGTAAAAATGGCCATACTGCCCAAAGTAATTTATAGATTCAATGCTATCCCCATCAAGCTACAATTGACCTTCTTTACAGAACTGGAAAAAAACACCTTAAACTTCATATGGAACCAAAAGAGAGCCCACATAGCCAAGACAACCCTAAGCAAAAAGAACAAAGCTAGAGGCATGATGCTACCTGACTTCAAACTATACTACAAGGCTACAGTCATCAAAACAGCTTGGTACTGATACCAAAACAGAGATATAGACCAATGGAACAGAACAGAGGCCTTGGAAACAATGCCACACATCTACAACCATCTGATCTTTGACAAACCATACGAAAACAAGCATTGGGAAAAGGATTCCCTGTTTAATAAATGGTGTTGGGAAAACTGGTTAGCCATATGCAGGAAGCTGAAACTGGACCCTCTCCTTAAACCTTATACAAAAATTTACTCCAGATGGATTAAAGATTTAAACATAAGACCTAACACCATAAAAACCCTAGAAGAAAACCTAGGCAACACCTCATCCAGGACATAGGCACAGGCAAAGACTTCATGACTAAAAGACCAAAAGCAACAGCAACAAAAGCCAAAATAGACAAATGGGATCTAATTAAACTTAAGAGCTTCTGCACAGCAAAAGAAACCATCATTAGAGTGAACTGGCAACCAACAGAATGGAAAAATTTTTTTGTAATCTACCCATCTGACAAAGGGCTAATATCCAGAATCTACAAAGAACTAAAGCAGATTTACAAGAAAAAAAACCCATTCAAAAGTGGGTGAAGGATATGAACAGACACTTGTCAAAAGAAGGCATATATGCAGCCAACAAACATAAGAAAAAATGCTCATTATCATTGGTCATTAGAGAAATGTAAATCTAAACCACATTGAGATACCATCTCACACCGGTTAGAATGGGAATCATTAAAAAATCTGGAGACAACACATGCTAGAGAGGATGTGGAGAAAAGGGAATGCTTTTACATTGTTGCTGGGAGTGTAAATTAGTTCAGCCATTATGGAAAACAGTGTGATGATTCCTCAAGGATCTAGAAATAGAAATTCCATTTGACATAGCAATCCCATTACTGGGTATATACCCAAAGGATTATAAATTGCTCTATTATAAAGACACACGCACAATATGTTCGTTGCAGTGCTGTTTATGATAGAAAAGGCCCGAAACCAACCCAAATGCCATCAATGATAGACTGGACAAAGAAAATGTGGCACATATACACCATGGAATACTGTGCAGCCATAAAGGACAAGTTCATATCCTTTGTAAAGACATGGATGAATCTAGAAACCATCAATCTCAGCAAACTGACACAAGAACAGAAAACCAAACACCACATGTTTTCACTCATAGGTGGGTGATGAACAATGAGAACACTTGGGCACAGGGAAGAGGACAGCACTCACTGGGCTAGGTGTGGGAGTGGAGGCAAGGGACAGCGGCAGGGCGGTGAGGATGAGGAGGGATAACACCGGGAGAAATGCCTGAAGTAGGCAACGGCAGGGTTGAGGGGGGCGGGGGATCAAGACAGCAAACCACCATGGCATGTATGTACCTATGCAACAATCCTGCACGGTGCAGGATGTACACATGTACACCAGAGCCCAAATACAATTAAAAAAAGAAGAAAAAAATTAGCCAGGCATGGTGTTGGGTGCCTGCAATCCCAGCTACTCAAGAGGTTGATGCAGGGAGAATCACTTGAACCTGGGAGGTGAAGGTTGCAGTGAGCCGAGATTGCGCCATTGCACTCCAGCCTGAGCGACAGTGAGTCTCCGTCTCAAAAAAGAAAAAAAAGTCCTAGCTAGTGCAATAAGGTAAGAAGAGGAAATAAATGGAATCTAAATTGGAAAGGAATAAATAAAATGGTTTGTTTACAGAGATGATTTTCTAAGTATAAAAATCCAAGGAATCTCTAAGGGATCTACTGGAAATAATGTAAGAGTTCATCCTGATTGCAGGATACATCAAAACACAAAAATCAGTATTTTTATATATAAACATTTAACACATTGAATCAAATTTGAAAATTCATTTACAATTGCCACCTCCCCCTGATCCCTTAAACTAAATAGGAGTAAGTCTAACAAATCATGTGTAGGACCTGTGTGTTGAAAATTATAAAAGACTGATGAAATAAATAAAAGATGAACTAAATAAATGGAGAGATGTGCCATGTTTTATGGATTGAAAGACTCAAAACAATAAAGATGTCAATTCTCTCTAAATTGATATACAGGTTTAACACAGTGTTTATCAAATTCCCAGGAATTTTTTTTGTAGCTATACACAAGTTTATATTCTAAACTTTATATAGAAAGGCAAAGGAACTAGATTAAAACATTTTTTGAATAAGAAAAGTAAAATATGAAGAATCATGCCATCTGATTTTAAGACTCAATATTCTACTTCAGTCATCAAGAATGGTATGTTCAGAGTAGACACAGATTAATGGGACAGAATAGAGAACCCAGAAATAGACCTATACAAATGTGCCTAACTGATTTTTGGCAAAGGTGAAAATGCAATTTCAAATATAGCCTTCTCCACAAATGTTGGAGCAATTGCACATCTGCACACAGTAACAACAGCAAAAAAGAACTTGACCTAAAACTTTGTCTTATGTGAATAGTAATTAATTCAAAATGAATCATAGGTTAAAATATAAAGTTCTATAACGTAATAGAATAAGTTTTACATAAAACTTCCTTGGGGCCAAATGCAGTGGTTCATGCTTGTAGTCCCAGCACTTTGGAAGGCAAAGGCCGGCAGATCACCTGAGGACAGGAGTTTGAGACCAGCCTGCCAACATGGCAAAACCCTGTCTCCACCAAAAGTATAAAAATTAGCCAGGTGTCGTGGCACACGCCTGTAATCCCAGCTACTTGGGAGGCTGAGGCAAGAGAATCACTTGAACCCGGGAGGCAGAGGTTGCAGTGAGCCAAGATTGCTCCAGCCTGGGAGACAGTGAGATTCTGTCTCAAACAAAAAAACTTCTTTGGCACCCAGTGGTTGACAAATCCTTCTTAGCACCAAATGCAAGGTCTGTAAAAGAAAATGATATATTGTGCTATATAGCAAGAGACATGAGCAGAAATTTCACGAGAGATAAAAACAGATGGCAAATATGAATGTGAAAACATGTTCAACATTAAGTACTCAGGAAATGCGAATTAACACTGCCATGGAATAGCACTACACACATATTGAGACAGCTAAAATAAATACCAAATCCTAGTGAGGATGCAAAGGAACTGGATCTCTCAGGTACTGCTGGAGGGAATGTAAAATGGTACATTAAAAAAAAAAAAGTTTGGCAGTTGCTTAAAACTAAACAGAACAGAACCATCTAAAGAAAGACTGCATATTATATGATTCCATTTGTAGATGGGATTTTGTTATGTCCAGAATAACCAAATACATAGAGACAAAGTAGGTTAGTAGTTGCCTAGGGCTAAGTGTGGATGGGGAGATAGGGATGCACTGCTAATAGGCATGGGATGTCTTTTGGGAGTTTTGAAAATGTTCTAAAATTTGATTATAGTGATGGTTCCACAACTCTGAATATACAAAAAATCATTGAATTATACAATTTTTAAAAAATCTTTATTTTTTTGAGACAGCGTCTTGTACTGTTGCCCAGGCTGGAGTGCAGTGGTATGATCTGGGCTCACTGCAACTTATGCTTCCAGACTGAAGCAGTCCTGCCACCTCAGCCTCCCATGTAGCTGGGTCTACAGGCACATGCCATCACATTCAGCTAATTTTTAAAAACATTTTTGTAGAAAGATGGTCTAACTGAATTTCCCAGGCTGGTGTTGAGCTCCTAGGGTCAAGTGATCCTCCTGCTTCAGCCTCCCAAATTTCTAGGATTACAAGCATGAGCCACCATATTCCACCTGAATGGTATACTTTAAATAGATGAATTGTATGATATGTGAAAATATCTCAACAGAGATGTTTTAAAATTTGCACATTTCACTTCAAGAGGCATTTCAAAAACAAGCTACATGATTGCAAAGAGAATCCTGTCTTCTCTGGCCACAGTAAACTTCATAGTACAGGGATTCAGTTCTTCATTTGATGAAATTTTCTTTTATAATCTATCATCATGAAATAAGTTTTTTGATGTTCTCAAAATAAACACATTCTAACCATAAAATCCAACATCATACTCGTGAGCATTTATCCAGAGAAATGAAAATTCCTATACAATGTACAGGAGTGTTCACAGCAGCTCCGTTTGTAATAGCTTAAAATTAGAAACAACCCAAATGTTTTAGTGGGTGAATGGTTAAGTAAAGTGTGGCTATACTATGGATTACTACTCATCAATAAAAAGGAATGAACTATTGATACAACAACCTAGTTAAATTTTAAACCAAGATGAGTGAAAAATGAAAATCTCAAGTTATGTAATGTGTGATTCCATTTATCTAAAATTATTGAAGTGACAAAATTATTGAAATGGAGAACAGATCCATGCTTTGCAGGGGTTAAGAATGGAGGGTGAAGTGGGAGAGGATGGGAATGACTTTAAAAGATAGTACAACTAATCTCTGTGATGCTGAAATATTCTCTCTCTTATCCACAGAAGTGTTTCATGAATCTATACATGTGATAGCATATAGAACTGTACACATGTGCACACACATGTGAAAATGAATGTGTGTAAAACTGGTGAACTGAACGAGCTCTGTGGATTGTACTCTTAATTTCCTGGTTTGACATTGCATTATAGTTATATAAGTTGTTATCATTGTGGAAAAATAGGTGGAAAGATACATGGGATCTCCATCGTTTTTGCAACTTCCTGTGAATCTAATTATTTCAGAGTATAAAGTTTAGGAATGAGAATTGGGGTTGAAAGTAGAAATATTTATGTCCAAATTATCAGATTCCTTTCCAAAAGATTATGCCAATTTATATTGTTATCTAAATTAGAGAGTATACCAATATTGCTACATTCTCATCAGCATTAAGTATTTCCATTATTTTGATTTACTTGTTTTGTCTTTATATTCTTTTTAATTTTTATTTTTTAGAATATGTATATTTTTTAATTTTAAAAACTTTTATTTTTAATTTTAGATTCAGGGCATACCTTGTTCAGGTTTTTTTACGTGGGTATATTGCGCGATGCTGGTGTTTGGGTTTCTAGTGAACCCATCACCCAGCATTGAACATAGTATCTGATAGGTAGTTTTTCAGTCCTTACCTCACTCTTTCCCACTCTTCTTTTGGAGTCCCCAGTATCTATTATTTCTGTCTTTATGTCTGCTTATACCCATTTGTTAGCTCCCATTTACGAGTGAGAGCATGTGGTATTTGGTTTTCCATTTCTCTTAATTCACGTAGGATAATGGCCTCTAGCTGCATCCATGTTGCTGCAAAGGTCATGATCTCACTCCTTTTTATGGCTGTGTACTGTTCCATGTTGTATATGTGCCAGATTTTCTTTATCCAGCCCGTTATTGATAAGATACTTAGGTCGATTTTATGGCTTTCCTATTGTGACTAGTCCTGCAATAAACAAAGTACAGGTGTCTTTTTGTTTTCCATAGGATTGATCTAATTTACATTCATACCAACAATGTATAAGCATTCCCCTTTCTCCATATCTTTGCCAACTTCTGTTATTTTTTGACTTTTTGGTAATAGCCATTCTGACTGGTGTGAGATAGCATATCATTGTGATTTTAATTTGTACTTCTCTGATAATTAGTGATGCTGAGCATATTTTCATGTTTCTTGGCCACTTGTATGTCTTCTTTTGATCGTGTCCTTTGCCCACTTTTTAATAGGAGTCTTTTTTTTTTTCTTGTTCATTTAATTAAGTTTCTTGTAGATTCTGTATTTTCGTCCTTTGTTGGATGCATAGCTTGCAAATATTTTTTTCCCATACTGTAGATTGTCTGTTTACTCAGCTGATTGTTGCTTTTGCTGTGCAGAGCTCTTTAAGTCCCATTGTCAATTTTTGGTTTTGTTGCAATTACTTTTGAGGTCATAGTCATAAATTCTTTTCCTAAGCCAGTGTCCAAAAGAGTTTTTCTTAGGTTTTCTCCTTGAGTTTTTATAGTTTGAGTTCTTACATTTCAGTCTTTAATATATCTTGAGTTAATTTTTGTATCTAGTAAGAGGTAGGTGTCCAGTTTTACTTTTCTGCAAATGACTAGCTAGTTTTCCCAGCACCATTTATTGAATAGAATATCCTTTCCCCATTGTTTATTTTTGTTGACTTGGTTGAAGACCAGTTGATTGGATATGTGTGGCTTTATTTCTAGGTTCTGTATTCTATTTCATTGATTATGTATCTGGTTTTTTACCTGTACCATGCTGTTTTAGTTATTATAGCTGTTATAAGTAAAATTTTGATGCTGCAAAAGAAATACCACTCGCAAGTAAATCTTCTCAGCAAGGCCGTTTACTTCTGTAGTAAGGTGCGGCTCACAGATGGAGCAATGGTGAGTGCATACTTGGATAAGGGCAGAAAAGGGGTACTTATTCCTGATAGGAGTCACCTCTACTCCTGTGTCATTCTCTTACTGGCTAGGGTTAGACCGCACAGACTAGACTAATCCCGATTGGCTATTTTAAAGAGAGCAGGGGTACTAGCTTGAGTGGCAGCGGGGGTGGTTTGGCAGGAAGGATGGTTACGAGCAGGTCAGAGCAGGTTGCCAGGGGTGACCTAGGTCAAAGCAGGTGACTGGAGCAGGTGACCGAAGCAGGTGACCAGGATGAGTCAGGATGGAGCTGGGGGCCGGGGGAACGATGTGAACTACTGATCAGAACCGGTGGAGAAGGTTGTTTATTGAAACTACAAGGAAGCTAAACTTTAAAATGGAGGACAAATAACTGAACATACTGACACACTGATGCTTTGAAGAGAAATTTAGAGCTCATTGTATCTAATAATTCCCTCCTCTTGAATTCTCCTTACAGCTCTTTCTCTTCAAACTTCCTTAACATGTCTTGGCTTAGTTGTTCTGCTTGATTTTCTAAAAGAAGAAGCTTCTCTGAATAAGGTGGGGGATAGTTAAGGGAGGTTTTGGTAAGTGTTGCTTTTATGAGTCTCTGCACCAACCCACGCATGCACGGTATGACACAACACCCGACAAGGATGAGTACACCCACTGCGGCTGTGAGAGAAGTAAGAACTGAGGCTATGATTCCTTTCCATTTACTGAACCATTTTTCTAGCCACTCTGTGAAGGGGTCATTTACCCTCGAGTTGTTGGCTAACTCACTGGACAGAGCAATCAGACCTTGCAATGCCTTTGTTATACTTCCATCAGGGGCGGTATTGTTTGTGATGAAGGTACAACACTGAGTTTTAATCATGACACAAACTCCTCCTCTTTCTGCCAACATTATGTCTAAGGCTATTCTGTTTTCCCAAGCCATCTGGCTAGCAGCCCCTAATTGTTCAGCTACTCCTTTAACAGCATCTCTAGTGCAGCTAATAAACCACTGTTGGTTGTGATAAATGTAATTTACCCAATTGACATTTTTATTAATTGCCACCCACCAAAATATTGACTAAAATCTTGCAGCTATTTGATCTCGGGCTTTAAATTTATCTTGTACTCCTCGTGGGACTCCAATTGCATCAAAATAGACATGAGAGTTGAAAGACCCATGAGGGGTTTCTCTTGCTTCACGATGTATTTTTCCTTCCTCTGGTTGATGAAATGCCAGTGTAAAAGGGATAGCCAGTTGGACTAGAGCGCAAGTGTCACTCTGGTTACTTAGCAGAGTGTCCAGGAAAGATCCACCCCAATACCACCACACGTCTGCTCGTGGATTGATTAGTAAGCTCTTGAAAAGTCTTAAGCTCACTGCATCCCTTTAGGTCTCCAAGGAATGCTAAGTTTCCTCCTGGTCGTGAGAGACACGAAGTGAACTTAGTATCTGGAGACAGAAGCTGGATGGCCCTTGGGGGCTGACCTGCAGGGTATTGAATTTCGGGATATAGCAGAGAGAGAGAGAGCTTGGCACAACTTGTTGCCCCAGGCTGTAGAATCCTGGAAAAGAGCTATGTTACAGCCCATGCTTAGCCCATGGCCGGAGGACCATCATAGTGGAAAGGGGACTATCTGGGCCTCTGGCCTGCCCTGCGCACAGCATAATGATTGCTTTTGTTTAACATGCAGACGGAATATTTGATCCATTCCAACCAGGCATTTGCATCTTGATGTCCTGTCTTGACTGCCAAAGTTTGTTTTAAGTCTTTAACTTCTACAATAGCTGCCTTGGCCTTGTCATTAAATAGAGGAGGAACAATTGTTTCATCGTGAGAGGTTTTGGAAGAAGGCTTAGGGCAAGGTGTAGGCAGTGAGGGATCAATGAAAGTGTCCTAAAAGATCCGATAGGGGCTTTTCCTGAAACCTCAGTCCCCGTACCATAAAACCAGCTTAGTGAAGGGAACCAGCTTAGAGAAGAGGAAGAACTTTGAGGGTTTGAGATAATAGGATTGCACTGGTTTAGCTGACAGTTAAGGGAAGCTGTTCCTTTAGTAAAGTGAATGTATGGTTTTAGGAAATTACAACTGCTGGTTGGAGCAGTCCATAAGTCCCCACAGGGTATAAAAAGGCAAGCATCAAATGTAATAGCTTGAGTCGAAATTGACTGGGTTACATTAACCAGGTGGTCAGCAATAGAGCAAGGAAAGAAGAGAGAGTAATAGAATAGATGAAAGAGAGTTAAATTTTTCTTAGCGTTAGTTTGGTAGGCTTTCCCCTGGAACTGTGGCCCAGGACTCCAAAGGGGGCGGTACTTTCTTGACTCAGGTGTGATGCATCCATCCTCTCTCTGCTGACTGGACTGTGGTTTCAGTAGTTAGGAGCACTAAGTAAGGTCCTTCCCAGGCCAGCTTGAGCTTCTCTTCCCTTCCCCAGGCTGATGTTGATGCACCGGGAAGTCTAGGGGCAGCGCCTGTGTTAAAAGGCCTTTAGTTTTAAGAGAAGAGAAAGTAGAAGGTAGACCAAGTATATAATTTTTAAGGAATTGATTTTTTTGTTTCGAAGGTAGGAATGTCAGCAGTGGAGTGTAAATAAGGCGATCTGTAGAGCATCTCATAAGGAGAAAGACCAATATCTTACCACCGGGCAGTTTGGATTCTCAGCAGGGCAATAGGAAGGCACTTGGTCCATGGTAACTGAGTCTCTAAGACTAATTTGGTTAAGTGGCTCTTTAAAGTCTGATTCATTCTTTCTGCTCTCCCTGATAAAGGTGGGTGCCAGGGAATACGGTATTCTCATCTAATGTCTAATGTTTGGGATAACTTTTTAATGCTGTCTGCGGTGAAATGAATTCCATTTTCAGAGTCAATATTTTCTGTTAGTCCAAACCTGGGTACTTTATTTTCAGTTAGGGCCTTGACTACATTATTGGCTGTTGCATTTGAAAAGGGGATAGCTTCAACCCAGTGAGTGAGGTGATCTACTATCACTAGTAAATATTTTAGATGGTCTATCAGAGGCATTTCTGTGTAATCAACTTGGATACTTTGGAATGGCCTTAAGCCTGGATTCCCTCCCCCACAAGAGGTAATCTTTTTACAGTTTATTAGTTTTCTTACATACTAAGCAACTATCTGTAACCTGTTTGGCCAGGGTATACATTTCTATACAGCCATGAACTCTGAGAATTGCATTGCACATGGGCTGGAACCCCCAGTGGGGGGTTCCTTGATGTGGTTGAGATAGGATTTTCCTCATAAGATAGCATTTCTCTCTGGTCTGGCAATATCCATTTTCCTTCTGAATTCTCTTTAGTGCCTATTCTTATTAAATTTTCTTTTTCAGTGGAAGAGAAAATGGGGATTATGGTAGGAGGAGGGAGGTAGGGAGTTAAGTGAAAAATATGCATTTCCGAAGAAACAGCAGCCAGCTTAGCTGTCTGATCTGCCAGGTTATTTCCTAGACTTTCAAAAGAAAGCCTTTTCTGGTGTCCAGGAGCATGGACAATAGCTATTTCTTCCAGCAACTGAAGATTATTCAATGCTTGGGTGATTAGCTTCTTTTGAAAAAGGTCTTGACCTTTACTATTAATGAGACCTTGTTCAGTCCAAATTTTTCCAAATGTATGGGTCACTCCAAAGGCACACTTGGAATCCATATAAATGCTTCCTTTCTGGCTCTGTAAATAGTTTAAGGATTGGCTAAGTGCAAACAGCTTACACGTTTGAGCAGACCAACTGTTAGGCAGTCTTCCTGACTCTATTTCTATAAGAGTTTCTCTGTCAATTACTGAATACCCATTGTGTCTTTTTCCCTCAATCACCTGGGAGGAACCGTCTATGAATAGGTGCTGTCCAGTCCTCAAGGGAATTTCTCCAAGGTCTGGTCAAACTTTGTATGGTAATCAATTAAAACCAAACATGTGTGCTCTCTCTCCTTTAGGAAAACTGCTGGGTTGAGTGAATTATCAGTGGTTAATGTTAAATCATCTAACAGAATGGCCTCATACTTTAAGATTCTTGAGTCAGTAAGCCATCTTCCTATTTTCTGGTTTAAGATAGTTCTGACTTGGTGGGAGGTGTTTACTGTCAATTTTCCTCCAGAGGTTAACTTTCCACTTTCTTTGACTAATATTGCCATAGTTGCAATGGATTGGATGCATTGAGACCATCCACAAGTGACTGGATCTAAGACCTTTGACATGAAGGCCACGGGCTCCCAGCAGCCTCCATGTTCTTGAGTAAGCACTCCTAAAGCTACTCTACTGTCCACGTTGACAAAAAGATGCGACGGCTTTTCTAGGGAGGGTAAGGCTAAAACAGGGGCAGTTATGAGTCTTCCAGCCTTTGGACTTGATCATCTTCCTCAGAAGTCCATAGGAGATGGTCAGGCTTCTCCTGGGCAAGTTTTTGATATAACAATTTACTGTGGGCCGGGCGCGGTGGCTCACGCCTGTAATCCCAGTACTTTGGGAGGCCGAGGCGGGTGGATCACGAGGTCAAGAGATCGAGACCATCCTGGTCAACATGGTGAAACCCCGTCTCTACTAAAAATACAAAAAATTAGCTGGGCATGGTGGCGCATGCCTGTAATCCCAGCTACTGAGGAGGCTGAGGCAGGAGAATTGTCTGAACCCAGGACGCGGAGGTTGCGGTGAGCAGAGATTGCGCCATTGCACTCCAGCCTGGGTAACAAGAGTGAAACTCCGTCTCAAAAAAAACAACAACAATAACAACAACAACAAAAACAAAACAAAACAAAAACAATTTACTGTGTAGTGCATATGAGTCAATCCATAAGTGGCAGCATCCAACTAATCCTAAAAGTTTCCTGAGTTCTTGTTTAGTTTGAGGCAAGTGTAGGGACACGATTCCCTCAACTTGTTCAGGCCCTATTCTTCGCTCCCTGCACTTACTAAGTGGCCTAAATATTTAACTTTGGGCTCCACATACTGAAGCTTTCTTTTTGAGACTCATGGCCCCTCAAACTGCAGATGGTTAAGAGTATGTGTAGAGAAGTTAGTTACCTTCTCTATGTCTTCACCAGATATAAGATCATCCACGTACTGGAGAATGCATATTTACTCTGGGATGACAACCTTTTCTAATACTTGTTCTATGATTTGGCCAAAAAAATTAGGGGAATCTGTGACCCCTTGGGGCAAGACTGTCCATTGATATTGTTGTTTCCACCCTGAATGGGGATCCTCCCACTCAAAAGCAAATATATCTCAGCTATCTTCAGCTAGGGGACGTGGCCAAAAAGCATTCTTCAAATCTATTACAGTAAACCATTGATGATTATATGGAATCTTGCTGAGAATGGTGTAAGGATTGGGGACAATGGGGTGGGTAGTCTGGACAATTTGGTTGATAGCTCTAAGGTCCTAATCCAGCCAGTATGACCTGTCTGATTTCTTGACCAGCAGTATTGGGGTGTTATAAGGGGACATACAAGGCTCAAGAAGCCCGTCTTTAATAAAGCCTTCAATCATAGGTTTCAACCCTATCCTGCCCTCTAGGGGAATGGGGTATTGCTTCCTTCTTACTACTTCTCCTGGGGTCTTTAGCTTGATGTGGATTGGAAAGACTCATAGTTTCCCTTGGTTCCCTTCTTTAGACTAGACATTAGGATTAATATATTTTTCATTTGCAGTGGTGAGTAGATTTAATGAGGTGAGGAATCCTCTTGGGCTAATTTGTAGACCTATGCCTAACTTTAGCATTAAATTCATCCCCAACAAAATTAGTCCCTGCTTCAGGGATTAACAAGAACTGAATATGTGCTGAGTGATCCTGGTATTTGGCTTCTGTGCTTTCTAAAAATTTTTTTAAAAGCCTTCCCCTTTTACCCCAGAGACTAAAAGTTCTGAGGAGCAGACAACACCCCCCCACCCCCCACAGCTTTTCTTGCCTTGGTACATTCTGACCAAAGAATAATTTACTCCCCCCACCCCCCAGGGATTTTCTTACCTTGGTCTCAACCACCAAGGAAATACTTTACTGGGGTGTCTTTTTCTTGGTCTGTGCATGGAGTTGCTTAGTTGCTGTGGTATTTGTAGGCTTTTTTTTTTTTTTTTTTTTTTTTTTTTTTTTTATCTCACATTGCTGAGAGGCTGGGCTTGTTTGTGACATTCGGTAGGTTTCAATTCCTTACCCCTGAGGCCACTGCAATGAAGTGGTGGGATGTGTCTCCTCATGCCTGAGACCACCCGGTGGAGAATGGTTTGTCCCCATACAGGCCACCAGAATTATTAAAGGTAAAATTTTGATGCCTCAGAAGAAATAGCACTCAAAGATAAATTCTCTCAGCAAGGCAGTTTACTTCTATAGAAGAGGGCGGCTCACAGATGGAGCAATGGTGAGCCCACACTTAGACAAGGGAGGAAAAGGGGTACTTATTTCTGAGAGGGTTCACCCCTACTGCTGTGTCCTTTCCCTATTAATGAGAGTTAGACCACACAGGCTAGACTAATCCCAATTGGCTGTTTTCAAGAGAGCAGGGGTATGGGCCGGAGTGGCAGGGTGAGTGGTTTGGTGGGAAGGATGATTACAGGCAGGTCACAGCAGGTAGCCAGCGGTGACCTAGGTCCGAGCAGGTGACTGGAGCAGGTGACCAAAGCAGGTGACCAGCATGAGTCAGGATAGAGCTGGGGGCCGGGGGAAAGATGTGAACTACTGATTAGAACTGGTGGAGAAGGTTGTTTACTGAAACTACAAGGAAGTCGTTTAAAGGAAGAACTTTAAAATGGTGGAGAAATAACTGAACATACTGACATTCTAATTCTTTGAAGAGAAATGTAGAACTCACTGTATCTAATATAGCCTTGTGGTACAGTTTGAAGTCAGGTAATGGGATGCTTTTGGCTTTGTTCTTTTTTGCTTAGGATTGCTTTGTCTATTCATTCTCTTTTTTTGTTCCATATGAATTTTATAATTTTTTTTAAAATTCTATGAGAAATGGTATTTGTAATTTGTTAGGAATTGCATCGAATCTGATTGCTTTGGGTAGCATTGTTTACTCTTATGTTGACCATCTGTTTCTCATACTGAGGATATATAAACTAGCTAAAATACTGATATATGATTTATATGCCATAATTTGTTTGATGTATATATAAATAAAACTATTTGGAAGAAATTGGCTTTATACGTTTTAGGGAGACATAAGACAGTACGTGTAAGGTACATACATGTATGGTCCAGAAAGGTAGGATAACTGGAAGTGGAGGGCTTCCTGCTCATAGTTAGATTAAAAATTTGTTTTGGGCCGGGCGCGGTGGCTCACGCTTGTAATCCCAGCACTTTGGGAGGCCAAGGTGGGTGGATCACGAGGTCAAGAGATCGAGACCATCCTGGTCAACATGGTGAAACCCCGTCTCAACTAAAACTACAAAACATTAGCTAGGCATGGTGGCGCGTGCCTGTAATCCCAGCTACTTAGGAGGCTGAGGCAGGAGAATTGCTTGAACCCAGGGGGCGGAGGTTGCGGTGAGCCGAGATCGCGCCATTGCACTCCAGCCTGGGTAACAAGAGCGACACTCCATCTCAACAAAAAAAAAAAAAATTTGTTTTGATTGGCAGTTGGTTGAAAGAGTTAAGTTACTATCTTGGAATCAATGGAAAGGAGGATCTGGATTAAGATAAGGGGTTTTAAGGACCAAGGTTATTATTATTATGTAGATGAAGCCTGCAGGTAGCAGGCTTCAGAGAGACTAGATGCTACATGCTTCTATCAGATCAAAAAAGATGACAGACTCTTAATTAATCTCTCCTGGATCAGGAAAAGACCTGGAAAGGAAAGTGGATTCTCTGTAGTTGTAGATATTCCCCACAGGAGACAGCTTTGCAGCGCCATTTCAAAATAGGTCAAAAATATATTTTGGGCTAAAATCTTCAACTTCTGTCAGGGCCTGTTATCTGTCATGTGTACTATAAGAAACAGGTTGGAATTTGTTATCTTATTGCTACAAAGAGTCTGTTTTGTCACTCTTAAGATCTCTGTTTTAATGTTTATACTGATCAGTTGTGCCTGAATTCCAAAGAAAGAAGAGTATAATGAGCCATGTCCTTCCCATGGTGGACAGAACTGGTTTTTCAGGTTTACTTGGGCCCAGAAGAGGGATTTATTCAGTCAGCTGGGGGCCTTAGAATTTTATTTTTGGTTTACACTTGTATGAAACTCACTTCAGTTTGGATCCTTGCTGTTAAATAAAAAAAAAAAATTAAATTATTACTGGATGGGAAGGGAAACAATCTGCACAGAACATGTATTCCTTGATCTGCAGGTTATAAACAACTTGTGAAATGAGTGATTTGGAAGATGATGAGACACCACAGCTTTCTGCCCACGCCTTAGCAGCTCTCCAGGAATTTTATGCTGAGAAAAAGCAACAAATTGACCCAGGCAAGGATGATAAATATAGCATTGGAATAATAGAAGAGAATTGGGTAAGTAAATACATTTCACAGCCATCAGGAAGAATTGATGTGGAACCTACTCTATGCCTTAGTCCAATGTTTGTCTCACTTTAAACCAGAATCTCTGTCACCTGTTATTTGGGATCTGAACTTCTCTATGGGAGCTAAGACAGAAAGCAGTCAGTAAACATTTTAGAACGGTGTAAATGCAGCTGTTCTTGATTCCATCAGGCTGGTTGGTGATCAGAAGATGGGGTTTTTCAGATAAGGAGATAATGATGCAGGATTTTTCTTTTTGGTTGCTTTGCAAGCCAGGGACCCTCAGCTAGCAACACCCGGCCGGGCCTTGCTCAGCCATGCTGGTGTGCCCCAGCTTGCCTGTGTTATAGCTCGTACCCATGTTCGGCAGTTCCCAAGCTCTTGTACTGCGCCCAAGAAGAATGAGGATATGGTGGACACTGGAGGGTGAGGAAGGCAGGGAAGAAGTTTAATGAGCAATGAAAACTGCTTTCAGTAGAGAGGGGATGCAGGGTTGGGGGATGGTTACCCCATGTGGCTGGGTTTGGGGCCCTTTATGGACTCAGAATGGGAGTGTGTGCTGACTGGTTTGTGAATATGCAAAAAAGGTTAAAGTGAAGGCACCACTCAAAGGTGGGCACAACAGTGTGGAGAAAACAAGTAGGAAAGGGTACGTATATATAAAATAGGTAAAGGGCAGAGAACAATCAGAGGAAAGTGTGCAAACAGAAAGGCAAGTTCTCAGTCTGGTCCAAGGATTTAACTTGTAGCTTGGCTTTCAGGCTTTAAACTGTCTTTGCCTTGGAGGTGGGGTTTTACTGGGGACCCACCCCATCTGCATAGGCATTTGTCTGCCTCTGTCAATAATACCTTATTATGTCCAACACAAACTTCTGCTTCATTCTTGGATACAGATACACCCTACTGGTTTTTATGGATCCCAGAAATCCTGGTGATAGAGAAAATATTATCATTGCCCAAAAATGGGGGAACTAAAACAGGTATTGAAGAATTGATGAGAAGAGATTTAAAGAAGATATTAATAGCTTCTGGTATATAATATATATTTCAATTATATTTTTATAGTCTGAATTACAATAGGGATTTGAAAAAAATGAGTTGAAGGAGACTCATAACATGACCTGGAACCTATAAATTTTTGTTTTATTTTATTTATTTTTATCTTTTTAAGATGGAGTCTCACTCTGTCGCCCGGGCTGGAGTGCAGTGGCACAATCTCAGCTCACTGCAACTTCCGACTCTCTGGTTCAACGATTCTCCCACCTCAGCTTCCCTATTGGCTAGGATTACTGGCATGAGCCACCACGCCTGGCTAGTTTTTGTATTTTCAGTAGAGACAAGATTTCACCATGTTGGTCAGGCTGGTCTCGAACTCCTGACCTAGTGATCTGCTCACCTCAGCCTCTCAAAGTGCTGGGAATACAGGCGTGAGCCACTGCATCCCGCCTAAATTTATTTATTTATTTTTAAAGGAAATAGTTAAGAAACAGACAAGGTTTGAAGTTTGTCTGTGACTACTCCTTGATGATAGGTGTATCTTCAACACTTTGCGACTGAAAGGAAGCTTCTACATGCTTATCTTTTTTTAATTGTCCTTTACATTTTGTGTCCAATTTGGATCTCTAAGTTATATAAACTTTTCCTGTTTACCCTGTTTGAAACTATCTGTGATAAACATGTTTCTTTCCATTTACTCCACATGTTCCACTTATTTTAAGGCCTCTTTCTCACTATTTCTCTTCTTTATGTCTATTTACCTTCTATCTTGATGCTTCTGTAAATAACAAATATAAGAAATTTGAAGTACTACATTATTCTTGAGGTGGTCTTTTTCTTTTTTTCTTCTGTTTAATTCTTAAAATTCTATGTACGTTTTTTCTAATTCTAAAAACTAGTCCTAATCCCACTGCTTAGAATTAACACCTTTTCTAACTTTGAAACTTTGGCTTGGTTTGATTATAAAATTGAGAAAATGTAGAAAGCGTAAGAACTGACAGACAAAATTTAGCCATGATGTCTGACTAGAGGTATTGGGTACTTGCCTCGTCAACAAAAAAGAACCAAAATAGTGAGACAATATTCTCACTTCAAATAGATTACCTTAGAGAGAATGCTGGAATTCAACAGAGAAGTGACAGGAAACACCTAAGGTGAGGAAGGAAAGGAAGCGAGGCAGCCTGCTTGACAGGGATCAGTTAGGATCCTGGAGAGGCTACCCAGTGTGGGGAAAGGCTAAGTGAGTGACTTCTAGCAGTTTATATTCCCACCATGGATTTTTCAGTCCTATCCACAGAAGAGCCCTTGTGACCCATGCAGGCCCTGAGACAAACATAGGGAGCTGCCTAGAGACCATGCGATGGCATTGCACCAGAAAGGGAGCACATGCCAGGTCCCACACAAGACACCATGTTGAGAGCCCAGCCCCAAGAAGACTGCATCCTGCCATGACACCCAACAGCCCCTGTATCTCCACATCTCTGGAGCCCCATTGACTTCCCCCAGACTCAGTTGGGCTGCTCTGGTCTGCTGCCACTAGAGCTGAAGTGTGAGCCACTGGCGGCAAGCAACCCCACTGCCTTCAGTAGCAGGAGCACTGCACAATTAAACGTACCCTTAGGAAAGGCTACCCTGCTTATAGCTGTGACTAGGGCTAAAGTGTTCATTTCCCAACCTCCTGTTTATGGCTGCTGCCACTAAAAGCTACATCACCCTCCCTAAGAACAGCACAGCTACTGCTGTTCCAACCTGAACATTTTTCCAGGAAACTGGGGATTACCCTGACCCTGCCAACCACAGCCAGCACCTGCATCCACCACTAGGAGTTCTGAGTACAGGCCTGCTCAGCCAGGCTACATCTTCCCCTACATAATGTACGGGACTCCGTAAGTGGCCAATTTTTCTTGTAATTTTCTTTTTTTTCTGAGGTGGAATCTCTATCACCCAGGCTGGAGTGCAGTGATGCAATTTCAGCTCACTGAAACCTGTGCTTCCTGGGTTCAAGCAATTCTTGTGCCTCAGCTTCTTGGCCTACAGGCACCATGCCTGGGTAATTTTTTGTATTTTTGATAGAGACAGGGTTTACCATGTTGGCCAGCGTGGTCGCAAAGTGATCTGCCTGCCTTGGCCTCCCGAAGTGCTGGGATTACAGGCATCAGCCACCATGACCACCTTTTTAAAAATGTTCAGTGTCCCAGAAGGCAAAGAGAGGACAAAAGGGATAGAAAACCTATTTAATGAAATAATAGCTGAAAACTTCCCCAAGTCTAACGAGATTTAGACATCCATATACAGGAAGCTTAGCGATTCCCAGACAGATTAAATTCAAAAAAGTCTTCTTCATGGCACATTATTGTCAAACTGTCAGAAGTCAAAAGGCAAAGAGAGAATTCTAAAAACAGCAAGACAATTTTATTATGAATCCAAGATGAAATGATTAAAAAAAAAAAAAAAAAAGACAAAAGTGTCTATTCACTTATAAGGGAACCCTCATCAGACTAAGCATATTCTCTGCAGAAATCTTACATGCCAGGAAAGAATGGGGTGATATATTCAAAGTGCTGAAAGAAAAAAAAAAGCCAGCAAAAGATTGTATACTCAGCAAAATTGTTCTTCATAAATGAAAGAGAAATCAAGACTCCCAGACAAGTAAAAGCTAAGGAAATTCATCACCTCTAGACCAGTCCTATAAGAAATACTTAAAGGAGTTCTCGAGAGATAGCAAGGGGAGAGATGCCAAGCGTAGGTGATGGAGAGGAAGGCAGCAAATCACACTGCCATGTGTGTACCTATGCAACAATCTTGCATGTTCTTCACATGTACCCCAAAACCTAAAATGCAATAAAATAAATAAATGGGGAAAAGAAAAAAAGAAATACTTAAAGGAGTCCTATGCATTGAACTAAAAGGATGAAATCTACCATCATGGAAACATGCTAAAGTATAAAACTCACTGGTAAAGCAAACACAGAAAACCACCAAACCATAATGACAAACAGTAAGAGAGAAAGAAAGGAACAAAGGATATACAAGACAATCAGAAATAAATTAACAAAATGATAAGAATAAGCCCTCACATATCAATGACAACCTTGAATGTAAATGGATTACACTTTCCCCTTAGAAGATAGAGACTGCCTAAACAGATTTAAAGAAAGAAACCTTGCAACCTCATGAGAGAACATGAACCAGAAAAAAAAAAGAAAAAAAAAAAACCTGATCCACATACATGCTGCCTACAAGAAACTCATCTCACCTGTAAAGACATACAGACTGAAAGTAAAGGGATGGAAAAACATATTCCATGCACAAGGAAATAAAAAGCAAGCAGCACTAGCTATGCTTATATCAGATAAAGCAGATTTTAAGTCAAAAACAGTACAAAGAAACTAGGTTATTATATAATGATAAAGGGATGAATTCAGCTAGAGTGTATGGTCCTAAACACATATGGACCCAACACTGGAGCACCTGACATATAAAGCAGATCTCATTACATCTACAAGGAGAGATAGGCATCAATACAGTGAGAGCTGGATACTCCAACATTAGAGAGATCATCTACATAGACGATTAACCAAGAAACATTATATTTAAACTGCACTTTAGACCAAATAGACTTAAGAGATGTTTACAGAACATATCGTCCAACAGCTACAGAATATACTTTCTTCTCATCATCACATGGAACATTCTCCAGGATGGATATGTTAGGACAGAAAACAAGTCTCAACAATTTTTGAAAAATTGAAATGTCAGGTATCCATTACAGAATAAAACTAGAAATCAATGACAGGAGGAACTTCAGAAACTAAAAATCCAGGAAATCTAAATATGCTCCTGAATGATCATTAGGTCAGGGATGAAATTAAAGAGGAAATCAAAAATTTTTTTGAAACAATGGAAAGTCAAAGCATAACATACCAAAACCCATGGAATACAGCCAAAACAGTGCTGAGTGAAGTTTATAGCAATAAACATCTATATCTAGGAAGTAGGAAGGTTTCAAATAAATAATCTAACAATGCACCTTAGGAAACTAGAAAAGCAAGAACAAACCAGTCCCAAAATCAGTAGAAGGAAAGAAATAATAAAGAGCAGACAGAACTAAACAAAATGGAGAATAAAAAAAAAAATTCAAAGGATCAGTGAAAAGTTGGCTTTTTAAAAACATAGACAAAGCTAGTAAACTACTAGGTAGTCTAACCGAGAAAAAAGACAAAAATAAATAAAATCAGAAAGGTGACATTACAACTGAAATCCTGGACCAGGTGGGTTTACTGCAGAATTCTACCAAACTTACAAAGAATTATCAATACCAATTATCTTTAAATTATTCCAGAAGTTTGAAGTGGAGAGAATTCTCCCTAACTCGTTCTGTGAGGCCAGCATTATCTTGACACCAAAACCAGTATGTAAGAAATAAAGAAAATTATAGGCCAGTATTCCAGATGTAGACACAAAAATCCTCAATAAAATACTAGTAAATAGAATCTAATAGTATATCAAGAAAAAATTACACCATGATCATGTGTTATTTATCCTAGAGATGCAAGGAAGGTTTAACACCTGCAAATCAATAAACATAATACATCACATCAATAAACTGAAGAATAAATATTATATGATCATCTCAATAGCTGCAGAAAAAGCATTTTAAAAAATTCAACATCCCTTCATGATAAAAATACTCAACAAACTAGGCATAAAGGAACAGACCTCATCATAATAAAGGCTATATATGATAAACCCACAGCTAACATCATACTGAATGGGGAGAAGCTGAAAGTCATTCCTCTAAGATCAGGAACAAGATTAGCATGCCCACTTCCACCACTGCTATTTAACATAGTACTGGAAATCCTTAGTAGGATAATCAGGAAAAAGAAATAAAAAACATCTAAATTGGAAAATAGGAGGTCAAATTGTCCCACTTTATAGATGACATGATCTTACAACTAGAGAAACCTAAAGACTCCAGGAAAAAACTTTTAGGTCTTATAAAGTCAGTAAAGTTGCAGGATACAAAATCAACACAAAAATCAGTAGCATTTCCATACATCATTAATGAACTAGCTGAGAAAGAAATCAAGACAGCAATCCCATTTACAATAGCTACAAAAAAAGAAATACCTAGTAATAAATTTAACCAAGGAGGTGAAAGGTGTCTACAAGGAAAACTGCAAAACTCTGAGGAAAGAAATTGAAGACAGCAACAAATGGAAAGACATCCCATGCTCATGGATTGAAAGAATAATCATAGTTAAAATGATCATTATACCCAAAACAATGTACATATTCACTACAATCCCTATCAATACTAATGTGATTTTTCACAGAAATAGAAAAAAAGTTTTTTTTTTTTTGAGACAGAGTTTCGCTCTCGTTACCCAGGCTGGAGTGCAATGGCGCGATCTCGGCTCACCGCAACCTCCGCCTCCTGGATTCAGGCAATTCTCCTGCCTCAGCCTCCTGAGTAGCTGGGATTACAGGCACGTGCCACCATGCCCAGCTAATTTTTTGTATTTTTAGTAGAGACGGGGTTTCACCATGTTGACCAGGATGGTCTCGATCTCTTGACCTCGTGATCCACCCGCCTCGGCCTCCCAAAGTGCTGGGATTACAGGCTTGAGCCACCGCGCCCGGCCCAGAAAAAAAGTTTTGAAATGGCGATGGAACCGAAAAACAGCCTGAGTGGCCAAAGTAATCCTAAGCAAATAGAACAAGGATGGAGGCATCACACTACCTGAGTTCAAATTATGTTACAAGGCTATAGTAACCAAAACAGCATGATATAGGTATTAAAACAGACACATAGACCAATGGAACAGAATAGAGATCCCAGAAATTAATTCACATAACTATAGCCAACTGATTTTTGACAAAGGTGCCAAGAACATACATTGGGGAATGGACACCCTCTTCAATAAGTGGTGCTAGGAATATTAGATATCCATATGCAGAAGAATGAAACAGGACCCCTAGCTCTTACCATATGCAAAAGTGATCTCAAGATGGATTAGACTTAAGCATATGGCCTAAAACTTTATAAGACTTCTAGAAAAAAACATAGGGGACACACTTCAGAACATTGGTCTAGGCAAACATTTTTTAGCTAAGACTTCAAAAGTGTACAAGAAACAAAAATAGACAAATGGAACTATATGAAATTTAAATGCTCCTACATAGCAAAGAAAACATCAGAATGGAGAGGCAACCCATTGAGTAGTATACAATATTTGAAAATTATTGATCTGACAAGGGACTAATATGTAGAATATATAAGAACCTCAAGCAAAATTTAAAAACCAAATAATCCCATTAATACAGGCAAAGGATCTGAATAGACATTTCTCAAAAGAAGACATACAAATGGAAAACTGGTATATGAGGAAAGGCTCAACATTACTAATCATTAGGGAAATGCAAGTCAAAACCACACTGAGATGTATTATTACTCCAGAATGGCTATTATTAAAAGATTAAAAATAGCAGATACTGGTAAAGGTGTGGAGAAAAGGGAACTCTTATACACTGTTGGTGGGAATGTAAATTAGTGTATCTTCTGTGGAAAACAGTATGATGATTTCTCAAAAAACTAAAACCAGAACTACCATATGATCTAGCAATGTCACTACTGAATATTTATTCAAAGGAAAAGAAATTATCAAAAAGGTATCTGCTTTCTCATGTTTCTTGCAGCACTATTCACAGTAACAAAGAGAGGAATCTACCTGTCCATCAACAAATTAATGGATAATGAAAATGTGGTATATATACACAATGGAATGCTGTTTAGCCATAAAAAACAAGACAGTGAAATCATGTCATTTGCAGCAACATGGATGAAACTGGAGGTCACTATGTTAAATGAAATAAGCCAGGCACAGAAAAACAAATATTGCATGTTTTTACATATGAAGGCTAAAAATGTTGATGTCATAAAGATAGAGAATAGAATGATAGTTACCACAGGCTGGGAAGGTTGTGTGGGTTGTGGGGATGGGGGTGATTAAAAGAGATTGGTAAATGAGTACAAACATATAGTTAAATAGAAGGAATAAGATCTAATGTTCTAGAGCAGAGTAGGGTGACTATAGTTCATAACAGTGTATTGTATATTGCAATATTGCTAGCAGAGAGGACTTGAAGTGTTCCTAACACATGATAAATACTCAAGGTGATAGATACCCTAAATACTCTGACTTGATTATTATACATTCTGTGCATGTAACAAAATACCACATGTACCCTATAAATATGTGCAATTAGGAAAGAAGACATTGGAAAACTAGTGGATAAATCCAGGAGGCTCAATGTTCAACAAATAAGATTCCAGAAAAATGGAACAAAAAATGAAGAAGGAAGGAAAGCTTTAAATAATATCAGAAAGTTGCAAGAAACAAAGACCCTCACTAAGACACATGATTATGATGATTATGAAAATTATGGATACAGATGACAAACAAGATCCTAGTCTACTTCCAGAAGAAAAACAGGTCTCCTACAAAGTCTCAGGACTATGAATTACATTGCACTTCTCAACAGCTTTATTAGAAATGTTAAAAAATAGAATGATGGCTTCCATATTTTGAGTGAAAACTTTGTTCAGCCTAGAATTTTCTTTTCTTTCTTTCTTTTCTTTTTTTTTTTTTTTTTTTTTTTTTTTTGAGATGGAGTCTCACTATGTTACCCAGGCTTGTCTCAAACTCCTGGGCTCAAGCAGTCCTCCCACTCAGCTTCCTGAGTAGCTGGGATTACACACATACTACCACACCAAACTATAGTCCAGAATTCTATATGTAGCTAACCTATTACTCATGTAAGGATAAAATAAAAACATTTTAGATATTACAAGTCTCATTACATTTCCCTCCTGTGCCCTTCTCACGAGCTGCAGGAGGGTTTGCTGCAAGTGAGAAGAAAGAATACCTGAGCTCCAAGGAGGAGGAAATCTGATGCATATAGCAGGAGAGGGAATTCCCAGGATGATGGTGACATAGAATGTCCCAGTGTAACAGTTGTGCTGCAAGTCTAGAGAGCAGTGGATCCAGATTGCAGTAGGAGGATGGCATGTTCCAGGATGGAGATCATCAGGGGAAAGAATGAAAGTCATAGGATATCCGATGTGGAAAATTATATTGAAAGGCCAATAGAGGACGTTAGGAGAATTAGGGATAAATACAAACTAACCAAGCAAATGAAACAGTCACGCATTTACTTGCTCTAGGAAAAACAAAAAGAAATTCTACTGAAAGGAAATACAATTATAGTATACCACTTGGCTTGGTAATGAACACACTGACACGGAATTCTAACTAAACAAAACTTGCTTTAAAACTACATTGGGGCTAGGCACGGTGGCTCATGCCTGTAATTCCAGCACTTTGGGAGCCCTATGGGGGTGCAGATCTCCTGAGGTCAAGAGTTCAAGAGCCGCCTAGCCAACATGGCAAAACCCCATGTCTACTCAAAATACAAAAATTAGCCAGGTATGGTGGTGCATGCCTGTAATCCCAGCTACTTGGGAGGCTGAGGTGGGAGGACAACTTGAGCCTGGGAGGCAGAGGTTGCAGTGAGCAAGATCGTGCCACTGCACTCCAGCCTGGGTGACAGAGTGAGACTCTGTCTCAGTAAAAAAATAAATAAATAACCCAAAAAACTATATTGGGAGGGTGAAGGAAATGTAAATGATGTGTATAAGAGCAAAATCCTCATGTGTCACAATAAATACATAGTATATATAAGGTGGATTATCAAGGAATAGCATTTAAAACATAGTATTTAGAGATGTGAGGACAAATGATCAGAGGAAGAGCCAAGAGTTGAAAATGCTTGCTTCTGAGGAGTGAAGGTCAATGGCAAGCAGTCATAGGATAGAAGACTATTGTTTTTCTTTATAAGCCTAGTAGTGCTATTAATTTTTAAAGCCATGTTCATGTAACATATTAAGAGCAGGATTCTCCTCAGTTTGATAGGCACAAAGATGCTTCTGGAATGAACATCATGATGACTGCCCAAGGAGAGTCTCAAGTCCAGTTCAAACTTGTATTGGTTGGTGATGGTGGTACTTGAAAAACTACATTTACGAAATGTCAGTTGACTGGTGAATTGAGGAGTACGTGGTTACCTTGGGTACTGAGGTTCATTGCCTTGTGTTGCACACCAGAGGACCCATTCATTGTACTGCTACAATCACATCACAGTGCTCAGTGGTGAAATCTTATTTAAATGTTACTCTCGTTCTTATTCCTTTTCCTTTAGAATCAGAATAAGATTATATTTCAAATATCTTTATTTATTTATTTATTTATTTATTTTTTTAAGAGATGGGGTCTTGCTATGTTGCCCAGGCTGGAGTGCAGTGGCTATTCACAGGCGCAATCCCACTACTGATCAGCACAGGAGTTTTGACCTGCTCCATTTCCGACCTGGGCCGGTTCACCCCTCTTTAGGCAACCTGGTGGTCCCCCACTCCTGGGAGGTCACCATATTGATGCTGAACTTAGTGCAGACACCCAATCGGCATAGCGCACTACAGCCCAGAACTCCTGGGCTCAAGCGATCCTCCCACCTCAGCCTCCCGAGTAGCTGGGACTACAGGCACGCACCACTGCACCCGGCTCAAATATCTTTAAAAAGGAGTGTCTTTATCTTTATGGAGTAATATGAGGAGAGCCAAAATCTATCATTGTGCCCTGATGGGTTGGAGTGAGGGAAGAAGGGCAGTTCAGTAGTCAACCAGCAGACAACTCTTACCACTTATGGTTCATGGTAACAGTTACTGTCTGCTACCTCCCAAATCAAGTGAACTCAGAGCCCTTCCATTCTCTATATGCTAGGAGCTTTCTTCCAGCTGTCCTTTGCAGAGGTAGAGGTCAGAGCCAGGCATTTTTCCTGTAGATAAGAATGGATAGACAGATATAGACGTGAATTAATAAATACATATATCCACATGTATATGTACATTTTATCTTTGGAAACATTTTAAACCTGGGCTTATAAGTAAATATTCAGTAAATAGCATGCAGACATCCAGATGGGAAATATTTGAAGCAATTCTGTTTTTCATTATATTCAGTAAATGTTTATTGGTTTAAAGATGTGCTATATATGTTTCATTCATACCACTTGCCATTTTGAATTGCACCTTGTTTTAATTGTTATAGTCATTTTGAATGCCACCTTTGGAGTGCAGTGGTCCAGTCTAGGCTCACTGCAACCTCCGCCTCCCAGGTTCAAACAATTCTCTGCCTCAGCCTCCTGAGTAGCTGGGATTACAGGCACCCACCACCATGCCTGGCTAATTTTTGTATTTTTAGTAGGGACAGGGTTTCACCATCTTGGCCAGGCTGGTCTTGAACTCCTGACCTCGTGATCCACTGCCTTAGCCTCCCAAAGTGCTAGTATAGTAGGTGTGACCCACCATGTCGGGCCTGCCATCTTGTTTCGAGTGATGTAGAATCATTCCATATTAGTAAGATCATCCAGATAAACCTTTTAAAAGGTCCAATAACAGACAAGCAGAGAGCCAAATCATGACTGAACTCCCATTCACAGTTGCTACAAAGAGAATTAAATACCTAGAAATACAACTTACAAGGGATGTGAAGGACCTCTTTAAGAAGAACTACAAACCACTGCTCAAGGAAGTAAGAGAGGACATAAACAAATGGGGAAAAAAAAATCCATGCTCTTGGACAGGAAGAATCAATATTGTGAAAGTGGCCATACCACCCAAAGTAATTTATAGATTCAATGCTGTTCCCATCAAGCTACCATTGACTTTCTTTGTAAAATTAGAAAAGCCTACTTTAAATTTCATGTGTAACCAAAAAAGAGCTTGTATAGCCAAGACAATTCTAAGCAAAAAGAACAAAGCTGGAGGCATCGTGCTACCTGACTTCAAACTATACTGCAAGGCTGTGGAACTAAAACAGCATGGCACTGGTGCCCAAACAGATATATAGACCAATGGAACAGAACAGAAGCCTCAGATACAACACCAACATCTACAACCATCTGATCTTTGATGAACCTGACAAAAACAAGCAATGGGGAAAGGTTTCTCTATTTAATAAATGGTGCTGGGAAAACTGGTTAGCCATATGTAGAAAAGAGAAACTGGATCCCTTCCTTACACCTTATACAAAAATTAACTGAAGATGGATTAAAAACTTAAATGTAAAACCCAAAACTATAAAAACCCTAGAAGAAAACCTAGGCAATACCATTCAGGACATAGGTATGGGCAAAGATTTCATTACTAAAACACCAAAAGCAATTGCAACAAAAGCCAAAATTGACAAAATGAGATCTAATTAAACTAAAGAGCTTCTTCACAGCAAAAGAAACTATATCAGAGTGAATAGGCAGCCTACAGAATGGGAGAAAATTTTTGCAATCTGCTCATCTGACAAAGGTCTAATATCCAGAATCTATAAGAAACTTAAATTTACAAGGAAAAAAAAACCCATCAAAAAGTGGGTGAAGGATATGAACAGACACTTCTCAAAAGAAAAAAAGACATTTATGTAGCCAAGAAACATGAACAAAAGCTCATCATCACTGGTCATTAGAGAAATGCAAATCAAAACCACAATGAGATACCATCTTATGCCAGTTAGACTGGTAATTATTAAAAACTCAGGGAACAACAGATGCTCGCACGGCTGTGGAGAAATAGGAATGCTTTTACAGTGTTGATGGGAGTGTAAATTAGTTCAACTGTTGTGGAAGACAGTGCGGCGATTCCTCCAGGATCTAGAACCAGAAATACCATTTGACCCGTTACTGGGTGTATACCCAAAGGATTGTAAGCCATTCTACTCTAAAGACACATGCACATGTATGTTTATTACAGCACTATTTACAATAGCAAAGACTTGGAACCAACCCAAATGCCCATCATTGATAGACTGGAAAAAGAAAATGTGGCACATACACACCATGGAATATTATGCAGCCATAAAAAAGAATGAGTTCATCTCCTTTGCAGGAATGTGGATGAAGCTGGAAGCCATCATTCTCAGCAAACTAACAAGGAACAGAAAGCCGAACACTGCATGTTCTCACTCATAAGTGAGAGTTGAGAATGAGAACACATGAACAAAGGGAGGAGAACATCACACACTGGGGCCTGTCAGGGGCTTGGGGACAAGGAAAGGGAGAGCATTAGGATGAACACCTAATGCGTTTGGGGCTTAAAACCTACATGATAGGTTGATCGGTGCCCCAAACCACCATGGTACATGTATACCTATGCAACAAACCTGCACGTTCTGCACATGTATCCCAGAACGTAAAATAAAAATACCAAAAAAAAAAAAGCCAGGCACAGTGGCTCACGCCTGTAATCCCAGCACTTTGGGAGGCCGAGGCAGGTGGATCATGAGGTTAGGAGATCGAGACCATACTGGCTAACACAGTGACACCCCATTGCTACTAAAAAAAAAAAAAAAAAAAAAAAAAAAAAGTTAGCTGGGTGTGGTGGCACGTGCCTGTAGTCCCAGGTACTCGGGAGGCTGAGGCAGGAGAATGGCCTGAACTCAGGAGGCGGAGGTTGCAGTGAGCCGAGATCAAGCCATTGCACTCCAGCCTGGGTGACAGAGTGAGACTCCATCTCAAAAACAAAACAAAACAAAACAAAAAGGTCAGGTGTAGTAGAACAATAAATAAAACACTGCCCTTGCTCTCAAGCAAACTATTCTGAGACGAAAGTGATGATTGGAGCAAAATGGGAAGAAAAACGCAAGGACACCTTCCCAGACTTTTGAGGTGGAGGGGGAGTCAAGGAAACCCACCTAGAGAAAGTGACAGGTGTGAATTGAATCCTGGTGTATCCTAGATTTGGGGAAAAAAATAATCATCATAATCCATGCACAAAATTAAAGTCAAGGTGGAGTAAAGAGCTAAACATAAAAATAATAAAAGTATTAGGCCAGGCGCGGTGGCTCACGCTTGTAATCCCAGCGCTTTGGGAGGCCAAGGCAGGCAGATCACTTGAGGTCAGAAGTTTGAGACCAGCCTGATTAACATGGTGAAACCCCGTCTCTACTAAAAATACAAAAATTAGCCAGACCTGTAATCCCAGGTACTCGGGAGGCTGAAGCAGGAGAATCGCTTGAACTTCGGAGGTGGAGGTTGCAGTGAGACCAGATTGCACCACTGCACTCCAGCCTGGGCAACAGAGTGAGACTCTGTCTCAATAAAAGTAAATAAATAAATAAATAAAATATTAAAAGAAAATATGGGATAATATTTTTATAGTTTAAGGTAGAAAAGTCAAAACTAAGAAGTCATAAAGGAGATTGATAAAGTTGACAATATAAAATTAGAAACTTATTGATAACAGAAGATACCATAAACAAGCTTAAGAGACAGGAGAAAGATGAGGAGAAAATATTTGTATCATGCTTGAGAGCAAAGGGTTAGTATCCAGGTGTCTGTGTCCTCCAGCCAAAGATACCGGGAAACACCTATAGGCACTCATTGGAACACGAGAGGCTGTGCACCATGGGCAGCCTGCGGGACATTTTAGTAAGAGGCTGCTAAGAGGAGATTATTTTGTGATGTTGGCTTGCATTAGGTGTTGGAGCAAGTTTGTCAAAAAGCCAGAATAATTATTATCTAGGAGGCGGGCGGAATCAAATGAAGTTAAAGGTGTAATTGGTAAAGTTATCAGCAGGCACCCATGCTAGCTGGTAAAGAGGCATTCATCGTCATTTTTGTGATTTGCACAGTGTTCTTTTATCTGCACTCAGGTATGATTACAGAATGGTCATTTATTTTATTTTATTTTTATTTTTTAGAATGGTCATATTTTTGTCTTGCTCCATCACATGAATAACTCAATCTGATGTTGATGTTCTTTGAAATAGTTTCTGTTAAGTAGGGAATACCTGGACCTAGGTACTAGTTGCAAACTAGTTCTATTTGACACCTGTCATTTTTTTTCTCACAGACTATCTAAAGAGCTTCTATAAGTCAGTAATAAAACAGTAAATCTTGTGAAAAATTAGGGAAGGCTAGAAGCAATTGACAAAAGAAAAATAAAAATGAATTATTAAATACAGGAGAAGATGCTCAAATGTACAATAGAGGAGTGCAAATTAAAACAGTAAAATACTGTTGGTAGTTTTTTTAGTTGGCTCAACCTTTTTGGAGGGCAATTTGGCAATATTTACCAAAATATTAACTGTGTATGCCCTGCAG
Organism: Sapajus apella; assembly: GCF_009761245.1. Classification (NCBI taxonomy): domain Eukaryota; kingdom Metazoa; phylum Chordata; class Mammalia; order Primates; family Cebidae; genus Sapajus; species Sapajus apella. Next base: position 4,916,035 of record NW_022437054.1, read on the forward strand.
CTAGGAATTCCATTTCTAAAAATCTCTACACAGAGTTGTATGCACATGTATACAAGAGGGATATTTAGAATAGTCATTGTGGCATGTTTGTAACAGTGAAAACGGGAATAATTAAATCACTGTCAAAGGGGAAATAATAAACTCTAGAATACTGAAAAAGGGTCAAGTGTACAGTTTCTTAGTTTTATTTAAGAAACGCAGCTATGATGCCTTACAATGTTAGGTTACAAAGTTAAGTTTGAAGAGGTAAAATTTGGGTATGTATCTACTAAGTATAATCATTACTTTCCGACTCAAGATGGTGGACTAGCCACCTCAATGATCACTTTTCTTTTCTGTTAAATGAAGAGTAAAGATGTTTTTAAAAAAACAATTCCAGTGTAAAAAAAACAACAAAGAAACAAAGGATGCTATTGACAGGAATTTCAGTAAACTTCTGGAAGAAAGAAAATGGATGTAAGATGGTCTGTGGAACAGCAGACAAAACTACCAGCCTCTCTGAGAACTGCAGCACAGATGAGAGTCTGTCTTCCAGAAAAGAACCAGAGACTCTGGGTTCCAAACTCAGAGCCTGTGAACATAAGTGGTAAAAGTAGCTCATGGGCCAATTTCTGCTTGATTAAAGGATGGCCTGCCAACATCTTTGGGCCAGTTGGTCTCTTTTATTTCCTCTGATTGTATCCTGAAGGCATACATAGCATCAGAGGTTCTTGCCTCCAGGCTGAATCCCAGAGGAGTTTTCACTAAGAATCTGCTTTGGGATGCCCTAATTTGGGTAGGAAAGCCAAAAAGAGACACAGAATACAATCTGAGATAACTTCAGAGCTTCACCATAGGAAAAAGGCACCTCCTTTCAGGAAGGAAGTACACAAAAGTCCTCCATACTCTGAGTAAAGCTCTCTTTATTTCAGTAGATCTCAGTTTTGTTGAGATAGAATTCACATACCATAAATTCATCTTTTAAAAGTATACAAGTGAATGGTTTTGGTAAATTCACAGGTGGGTCCAACTGTCACCACAGTCAATTTTAGAATATTTTCATTCCCTCTAAAAGAAACCCTATGTCCTTCAGCTGTTACCTCCTAATTTCCCAATCCTCCCAGTGCCTGCCAACCACTAATCTACTTTCTGTCTCTATAGACTTGCTACTTGGGACATTTCATATAAATGGAGTCACGCAATATGTGGCCTTTTGTGTCTGATTTCTTTTGTTCAGTGTAATGTTTCCAAGGCTGATCCATATAGCATATATCAGTACCTTGTTCCTTTTTATGGCCAAATAATATTCCATTGTATGGATGTACCACATTTTGTCTGTCCATCCATCAGTTGATGGGCATTTGGGTTGTTCCCACACAGGGCAGATTTTTAAAGCAGAGAACCCCCAGTTGGCATGCCCCACGCAACTGCTGCCCCCAGCCCTGCCATTCAGGGAAGAGAGAGGCCTGTTGGAAAAATGGGTTTGTATGATTACAGAGGAAAACCATGCTACCTTTTTCATTAAACTCCTGCTTAATTTATAAATATGAATAGATAATTAAAGATCACTAGAAAGTTTTTAAAAATCATCAATCAGGATGAAACAGAAGGAGCAAAATGAAAAACAAACTTGCTCCCAAGGGAAAAACAAGTAATTTAGGAAACATGTATAAGGTAAAATGAGGCTGTGGACAAGGGGCACAGTCTGGAGTTTGCTAATTGCATCCTCTGGTATTAGTGAACTCATTCTTCCATCCTCTGTGTTTGTAATTCTGTTCATTATTGGTTGAACCTAGAAACTTAAGCAGATTCAAGTTCTATTTTTTTTTTTTTTTTTTTTTGGCAAAACTCATCCAAAGGTGTGGGTATGTTCTATCAGGAAACACTGGTGGTCTCCTTTTGTGATGTTAATAGGCATTGATGCCTAGATTCCATTAATTCATTAGGGGCTTGTATTAATTTAATTTCAAAGAAAGATTAATTTGCAAAACAAAAATTTTTTAAAAATATATGAACATTGGTATAGTAGATGTAAATTAAAAGAACAAAGCATACGCCAGTTCTAAAATGCTACCAACCCATTTCTCTGTTACAGCAATTGAGTCAGTTCTGGTATAGTCAGGAAACTGCTCTGCGACTTGCACAGGAGGCAACTGTGGCTGTAGGAGAGGGTGGCAGGTGAGATTCAAATTTTGTTTCTCTTGTTGCCTTATAATCTAATGTAATATTTTGAATGTCCTTCCTGGATGACAGATGGTTTATAAGAAGTCTGAACTGTAATCTGCAAAAATTGTAGGTCATGGTTTGCAGCACATGACAAATTAAGGCCCACTTCAACACTGAGTTTAGAGACCCACTCAGAACTCTATTCATTGTGGAATACCTTATCTCTGTTCCTTTTAACACTTTCTAACCTGTTTCTTGTCTTTATAAGTTACAGGCTGGGCACGGTGGCTTACACCTGTAATCCCAGCACTTTGGGAGGTTGAGGCAGGCAGATCACTTGAGGTCAGGAGTTCAAGGTCAGCCTGGCCAACATGATGAAACCCCATTTTTACTAAAAATACAAAAAAATTACCCAGGTGCAGTGGCATGTGCCTGTAATCCCAGCTATTGGGGAGGAGTAGCAGGAGAATCGCTTGAACCCGGGAGGCAGAGGTTGCAGTGAGCCCAGATCATGCCACCGCCCTCCAGCCTTGGTAACAGAGCGAGACTCCATCTCAAAAAAAAAAAAAAAGATACAGACTTTTTTTTTTTCTTTTTCTTCTCTTTATCTTCTATGTAGAAGAAGGTACAGACTTTTAACTACGAAATTCCTTAAAAGTGAGATACTATAAAGTTTTTTCTCAACATTGACTGTTACACTAGTTTGCATTATTATTTCTTGTAAGAAAATCTGAGCATTCGGACCTATATGTATTTTTTAGTGAAGTAGTTGTTAACACTGTAATCTCTCTATTAAAGATGTTTCATGAGTGTGTTCATTTTGTTTTCTAGAATCGCATGTGTGAGTGCCCCCAGTGTTTACCAGAAACTCAGAGAGATGTGCAGAGAAGACTTTTCTGTATACATCTTTGAATATGACAAAAGATTTGCCATGTATGGAGAGGAGTTTATTTTCTATGATTACAATAATCCGTTGGACTTACCCGAAAGAATTGCTGCACATAGTTTTGACATGGTAATAGCAGATCCTCCCTATCTTTCGGAGGAATGTCTCAGAAAAACATCAGAAACCATCAAGTACCTGACTCAGGGCAAGATTCTGCTGTGCACAGGTAGGTGCTGCATTTGATGCCTCAAGAAAGTCACTGACAGTGGCTATTCAGGTCTTAAGGGTCAAAAAGAAATCCTGAGTCCACCACTCCCTGTGTGATTTGTGAACAAATTATTTAACTCTTTGTGCCCTGGTTTCCTCATCTGTAAACTAGGACTGATAATATTCTCTGCCATTAAGGGTCCTAAAGAATTAAGTGACACATAAAGTACCCAACACTGAGTCTGGTGCATGGTGACTGCTTGATGAATATCAGCTGTTACTTTTATGTACCATCATCATCAGTAGTGGTGGTACTTGATCCAACCTCTACACTTTTATCAAAAAGAAATTTGGAATCTATAGAGTTCAAAGAGTAGACTAGGTTCCTAAAAGTAGAAGAGTTTTCTTTTTGTTTTTCTCTGTAACCTCGAACCACTGGGCTAAGCAACCTCCCACCTCAGCCTCCCAAGTAGCTGGGACTTACAGGTATGCACCACCAGTCTGGGTTCGATATACTTTCTTAAGGCAGGCATGGCAAAATTCAATAGAGTAAATCTGAGAACTTTAAGGTGGGAGGATTGCATGAGGCCAGGAGTTCTAGACCAGCCTAGGCAACATAGCAAGGCCCCTTGCTATTTTTAAAAACAAAAATTTTAAAATCAGCCAGGCGTGGTTGTGTGGGCCTATAGTCCCAGCCATTTGGGAGGTAGAGGTGGGATGATCGCTTAATCCCAGGAGGTGGAGACTCCAGTGAGCTGCGATGGTGCCACTGCCCTCCAGCCTGGGTGCAGAGCAAGACTGTCTCAAATAAAAAGGAAAAACCTGAGAACTAAAATGTCACCAACTGGCCGGGGTCTTTACTTCTGGGCACTGGTGGTGTCCACACCCTTCAGCACTGTTCCGGGCGCTATACCCCAGTCCGTCGGGGCCTTGCGTGTCCCCTGGGCACCCTGCTGGGAGCAGGGCTGGGCCAGAAGTGGAGCCCCGGGGGGCCTGTTCTGGTGCCACGGAGCTGCGCATGTGGGGAGGGCCGCTGTGTTTGCACACCCGCCGCGGTTCCATGCAGGCTCGTTCACTCCGCTGCCTCCTTTCCTCTGTGCTCCGGCAGGCAGCGCTCTGGACTCATGGAGTATACATTTTAGTTTTAGGGGGTACTTAAAAAAAAAAAAAGTAAAATAGACCAAAGACAGGAAGCATTAACTCTGAGAAGAGTAACAGAGACCCAGGCACCTGCACTCTGCCCCAGAGACCTGAGGGTCAGGAGCCACGGTTGCAGCCGCCCACGAGGACAGTATCGAGGCGGGAAGCCCCCAGTGCCTAACAGAGGGGACGTGGGCGTTGGGGCTTTCTTTGGAAGCCCAAGATGGCAGAGCGCAACTTGTCTGAAGACATAAGACATTTGCTTTAGGTTGACCGAAGAGGTTTTGGGGAGCGTGGATCTGGGCACCGTGGGCTGTTGCTGAGAACTAAAATGTTACCAACTGACCGATCTCTTTAATTCTCAGCACCCGAGGTGTCCACCACCCCAGGGAGGGCGGTGGCCTGCAAGGAGGGCAGGGCAGGGGCATCAGAGTTGGTTTGAAGATGAAGTCGGGGGAGCTCACTATGCTCGAGTGTGGAGGGGAAGAGAGGGCAGGAATCAGGGCTGTGGATGCCACCTCTTACCAGATGTCTCAGGGGAGCTGGCCGTGCGTGGAGGGTCCGGGGCCGGGAGAAACAGGGAGGAGATAGCAAAAGATGGTGGGAATGCATTCGTACCTATTTGCAAGATTGGATATTACTGAAAAAGACTCTTGGCTCAACGTTGGGAAATGCTAGTTTTTAGTAATTATTTTTGTTTTCCATATATACACACACACACAAAATACATGTGTGTGTGTGTGTGTGTGTATGTGTATAATCTGCTTCTAAATTTCTAAGTGTCCTGGCTCTGCAGAGGTAGGAAAATAATTCATTCAATAAAAAAGACATGGAAAAAAGTTGGTAAATTGCAAAAACGTTGGAGAAGGTGAAAGGGAATGTAAAGAAGACTTGCTCCCCCTCCACCAACTTGTGAATTGTCACCTAATTGCCCCCAGTGGTCCTCCTAGAGCCCCTCTCACAGCTCACAAGGCACTGAGCTCCGGCTGGGCTGTCACTCTCTGGATTCACTTGCTTTGTTCTCTTCAGGGGCCGTCATGGAAGAACAGGCAGCAGAACTCCTTGGAGTGAAGATGTGCACGTTTATTCCAAAACACACCCGGAACTTGGCAAATGAGTTTCGCTGTTATGTGAATTATGATTCTGGGCTGGACTGTCTGATCTAATTACAGATGGTGACATAACACAGGAGGGAAACCTCTCACATTCCCCCTTTTTTATTTTCCTAGTAGATTGAAAAGTTATAATCTCTTCCCCTTCCCCCAAAACTGGAGCTGTCCCTGGCCTGATTTCCAAAATAAAGTACATGACCTTCATTATTGTTTCCTTAGGGAGGGCCTCCCTAGAGCTCAGTCTTCTGCCAACCTGAATCCGTGGAATTCAAGCTGGAAGAAACCTTAGAACCTGTTTGATCTACTCTCCTCATTTAACAGAACAGTTGTGTGGCTTGCCCAAGGGCTCCTGAATGAGACAGGACTTTGGCCTCTGCCTCGAGCCAGAGAAGTCTGGTAAAATCCTAGGACTTGTGAGGACTCCCACCCCCTTGTCCCACCCCAGCCCTCCAAGGAGACAGACTTACCTCCATGAAATAAGATAATAATCCAATAACTAGTGTCTGAGTGCTTCTTGGGGCTCTCCTCCTCCTCCAGGTTCTAGGGGGACTGCGAGGGTGACAGGTGCCCAGGTGCCCTCCCCATGTGGCTCAGCCTCAGCACCTTCCCTCTGAACTGCCTGAGAAAATGAAAGTGCCATGTGTAAATCAAACACCAGGACCAAAAAATGGAGCTGGGGAGTATGCTAGATTCTCACTATTCAGAAAATATTCCTCTGCGCATACCCCAGAGGACATCTCAGCAATCGGAAGTGAACACACAGCACGGCTGAGTCTCCAGGGCATCATGCTGAGTGAAAGAGCCACTCTGCAAAGGTCACACACTGGATGTTTCTAGGTGTGACATTCTCAGGGAGGAGAGATTTGTGGGTGCAGGGGGATTATCAGGATGGGGCGAAGGGGATGGGCAGACCACAAAGGGGACTTCTCCTTGGTGCTGGCATGTTCTTTGTCTTGTCTGTGGTGGTGGCTTCATGAATCTGCACATGTGGCAGCATTGGGTAGAAACACACACATACACACAGATGAGGTAGTGTGAAACTGCTGAACATAGAATGGGGTCTGTGGGTTGAGCCAGTGTCCATTTTCTGATTGTGACATTGCACTGTAATTGCATCAGATGTTACCACTAGGTAAACTGGGTGAAGGGCATAAGACCTATCAGTATATTTTTGCAGTTTCCTGGGAATCTACGATCATTTCAAAATAAAAACTTTCTGAAAAATTAACACTCTCTTTCTGGGAAAGGATTATACTTCCCCGTCTCATATGACTTGCTTTGGCCAATAAAATGTGAAAGGAGGCGGGGTGTGGGGGCCCATACCTATAATCACAGCACTTTGGGAGGGCAAGGCAGGCAGATCACTTGAGTCCAGCAGTTTGAGACCAGCCTGGGAAACATGGTGAAACCTTGTCTCTACAAAAAAATACGAAAAAAAATATTAGCCAGGCATGGTGGCACACTCCTGTGGTCCCAGCTACTTGGGCAGCTGAAGTGGGAGGATCACCTGAGCCCAAGAGGCCAGGCTGCCATGAACCCGTGATTGTGCCACCGCACTCCAGCCTGAGTGACAGAGCCAGACCCTGTCTCAAAAACAAGAACAGAAAAAACCCAAAATGTGAAAGGAAGTGACGTGTCATTTCCAAACTCTGGCTGAGTGGAGCAGGACCACAGCCTCTACCTGCCAGGGATGTGAGGAGAGCCAGGAATGAGCCTGTGTTATTGAACCAGGGGGCTCATTAGCCCTAGAGCAAAACCCAGTCTGTTCTGACCGAGCCAGAAAGGAGGCCCAGGTTGGGGAAGCTTGGGGGACAGGCCTGGTCTTTCTTGCTGTTTCTAAGCCCTCGGCTGCCCAGCTTCTGGACAACTTTTAATTTAATTTAAAAATCACTCTTTGTGGTCCAGACGTGGTGGCTCACACCTGTAATCCCAGCACTGTGGGAGGGCGACGTAGGTGTATCACCTGAAGTCAAGAGTTTGAGACCAGTCTGACCAACATGGTGAAACCCTGTCTCTACTAAAAATACAAAAATTAGCTAGGTGTGGTGGCAAGCACCTGTATTCCCAGTATTCGAAGCTACTCGGAGGCTGAGGCAGGAGAATCGCTTGAATCTGGGAGGCAGAGGTTGCAGTGAGCTGAGATCGCAGCATTGCACTCCAGCCTGGGTGACAAGGCTGGAGTGTTTTTATGAGACATTGGTATTTTTATCAGTGTACAAGCACCTGGCCTCTGTATTCAGTAAGTGTTCTTTAAAAAATAACCCCTACCTGATTATTTCCATAGGTAGTTTGCTCCGTATATAGCAAGTAACAAATTACATACAGAGCAAACTACATATGGAAATAATCAGGTAGGGGTTATTTTGTTTGTTATATTTTGTTAATAATAATAAGGCAGGCAGGGGTTATTTAGTTTGTTACTATAATTTGTTACATTATAGTAACAAATTACATACAGAAATGCAATGTTTAACTTAGGAACTGTGGGAGAATATTAGTCTAGAAATAACAGAATTGCAGTTGTGCTATAAATCCAGCATTTAGTTGAAGAGAAACCTTACTTCACAGGAGGCGAGGGACACAAGGAACAAAGTTGGATTCCTATCAAAAATGTATAAACATTGTAACTTAGGAGGCTTATGAAATGAGGTAATGACATTTTTTTGTTTAATAAGCAGCCAACATGTTTCATGGCTTTGGACCCCAGCGTGATTTTGATTTTAGGAAATCTGTGTTTATATATGATCCACTTCTAGGTTTCATAAAAGGCCGTCTATACCTCTGCAACCTTATATTAAAAAAGAAATAAAACTCATTAGGCCTAGAGTATTCCTTAGGGCAGTTAATCAGGTGGGAGGCGTCGGGCGGGGCAATGCTCACAGTCAGTCATGCCATCCGGAACCCCCAAGGCACACTCACCTCCTGTACCTTAGCAAAGCACTGCAAAGGTTAAAAGGAATGTTTTTTGTTTGTTTGATTTTTGAGATGGATCCTTGCTCTGTCGCCCAGGCTGGAGTTCAGTGGCATGATCTTGGCTCACTGCAATCTTTGCCTCCCAGGTTCAAGCAATTGTCCTGCCTCAGCCTCCTGAATTTTTACCAAAAATTTTTTTGTAATTTTTTATTTACAAAAAATAAAATTTTTGTGTTTTTAGTAGACACAGGGTTTCACTATGTTGGCCAGGCTGGTCTTGAACTCCTGATCTCAGGTGATCTGCCTGTCTCAGCCTCCCAAAGTTTCTGGGATTACACCGGTGAGCCACTGTGCCCAGCCAAAAAGAGTGATTTTTAAAGCTGGGACCACAGGCCACCACGCCCAGCTAATTCTTTGTTTTTTTAGTAGAGATGGGGTTTTACCGTGTTAGCCAGGATGACCTCGTTGATCTCCTGACCTCGTGATCCACCTGCCTCATCCTCCTAAAGTGCTGGGATTATAGGCGTGAGCTACCTTGCCCGGCCTAAAAGGAATGTTTCAATCCACGTCTTTTTAAGTCCTTCCTGATGAGTGGGGAGGGGCAGAATAATAATTTCTGTTTTGCTAACAAAATTCCAGTACTTCGCAGAAACTCCTCAAATGTGTGTCTGGGGTGATGAGGACCTGAACAGCAAGAACAGATGAAAGGCAGGGGGAACTTTAAGACCCCATTTCAGATGGGGTACCATACTCTTTCCCCTTCTATTCCTTCCTAAAATCAGAGCTAGCACCGATTACTAAAAATGACGATTTCCCTGCTGAAAGAGATGCAGTAAGACATAATGAGATAACTGGTCCCTGATGTGGAACTGTTGGTATTTGCAGAGTGTTTTTGGGTTGCTGTTCCCAAATGATTCCATTTTTATAGAACAACCATATAATTGAAATGTTATCACTTGGGGGCTGGTGCAGTGGCTCACGCCTGTAATCCCACCACTTCGGGAACCTGAGGTGGGTGGATCATTTGGGGTCAGAAGTTCGAGACCAGCCTGGTCAACATGGTGAAACCCCATCTCTACTAAAAATACAAAAAATTAGCCAGACATAGTGGTGGGCACTTGTAATCCCAGCTACTCAGGAGGCTGAGGCAGGAGAATTGCTTGAATCCAGGAGGCAGAGGTTGCAGTGAGCTGAGATCGTGCCATTTGCACTCCAGCCTGGGCAATAGAGCAATACTCTGTCTCAAAAAAAAAAAAAAGATATTTAGTAACCAGGAAAGCATCTCCATTCCAAGGGTTTCCACAGAATCCTCCAGGTAGAATTCATGTAAAGGAAACATGCTTTTCTGGAAGGAGGGGCAGAAGCTCTGAAATGTACAGTATCATGTGTTACTCCTCTACAAAGCCTGGGCACGGAGGGAGATGGGTGAGATAAGCCAAGTGGATCTGGGAGATGTCTTTGAACTTTGGTTGGCACAATTTCTCTAGCCAGTAAACCTCCTTATTTGTTTGATAAAACACAATACCTACCTCCCATCTCTGCACCCTTCCCCCCCCCC
>NW_022437054.1:4926095-4936145 GCF_009761245.1 Sapajus apella
TTTTTTTTTTTTTTTTTTCCCTGAGAAGGAGTTTCACTCTTGTTTTCCAGGCTGGAGTGCAGTGGCGCGATCTTGGCTCACTGCACCTCCACCTCCCGGGTTCAAGTGATTCTCCTGCCTCAGCCTCCCAAGTAGTTGGGATTATAGTCACGCACCACCATGCCCAGCTAATTTTTTTGTATCTGTAGTAGAGATGGGGTTTCACTGTGTTGGTCAGGCTGGTCTTGAACTCCTGACCTCAGGTGATCCGCCTGCCAAAGTGCTGGAATTACAGGCGTAAGCCACTGCACCCAGCCCGGAGATTTCATTTTAAACTTATCTTTTATACAAAAAAAGTCACTTGTAAGTGACAGATGCCTCCTAAAGCAACATGACATGCAAAGGCTTAGCTTGATGTTTGTTTTCAGTGTGGCTTACAAATGACTGGGGTGATGCGTTGATGCCCACTGTGTGCCAGGCACTGTGCCAGGTGCTTTGTCAACAGTGCTGAATCCTCACAGGGACTCAAAGAGGGGGGTGCTGTGACCTCATTTCACACAGAAGGAAAATGAAGCTTAGTGAGGTGAAGGGAGCGGGTTCATAGATCAGCACCCAGGTGCGAGGTGCTGGAGCAGCTTTGCCTTTTCATCGTTTTAGTGGAGGAGGGAGATCGTCTTGCTCGCTGTGGCCTTGCAGGAACTGGGTGAGTGGATCCAGGCAGGTGCCCAGTGGATCATCACTAAGTGGGTGAATGCACGGTACAGAGAAAAAGCAGAGACTGTCTTTCTGGATCTTAGGACAGAAAGCTCATTTCTTGTGTTGGGAATGTGCCACCTTTTAGGAAGCTGAGGTTAGTTAAACTAATCATTAATGCAGTGAATAAAATCATGACATTTTCCCCATGCAGATAATTTCCTCTTCTTGTGTGCCCTTCCTCCAATGCTTGCACTGTTTATATTTGAGGAGTGACCCGGAAAAGTTTAGACAACAGCAGCGATGACGGAAACAGCACCCAAGTTGCTGCTTTAAAAGGCAGTTCTTTGTAATGTATGGATTTGTGCTGTTGCCCTGGACCTTCTGGTTCCTGGACAGGAATGTGTTCTAGACATACCACCGCCAGAGGATTCCCCTCTTTTTCCCCCCTGAGTTTGAATGGGGAAGTAAAATTTCCCAGAGACTGTGGAGCTATCCATAGCTACTGCTTTCCATTTTGAATTTTTTATTCAGACAATGTGGATTTTGCTCGGTGATGTGTTTTGCATGCACCCTTTCTGTCAGTTTTAGTGGGAGCTGGAAGTCCATTCATCTGGATCAAACTAAGGCTGCCAGTTGGTCTTTCCGCAGTAGCTGAAGCTTGGGAGCAAAATGCATGTGAATAAAAGACATCTCCTGGTCTTGAGGGTGTCACAGAAGATCCATGACATTGACCTTACCTGACTAGTTGATCTTTCTAAGACCAAATCAAAGCTTGATGAATTTAAACCTCCAGATAAAGTGAAGCCCTTAGGTCACACATGATTTCCTTTAACAACCAGTCTGGCCCATCAAGGAGATTTGAGAGAAATACACACGGCCAGTGTATCTTTCAGCAAGACTGTTTTAATCATTTTAAAAGAACTTCTAACTTTCACAAATAATTGTGTTCAGAGACAGATTTTCAATCTAAATGAAAAAGCGAAGACCTAGCTCTCATGGCGGAATGTAGAAACAGAAGCCTCCAGATTGATCTCTGCAGATTCTAACGTGGCCCGCTTTCTCCTCATATTTGGCCTGCTCCCAAAGCCCTTACAACTAAGCCAGTACCTGCTTGGATTCTTCCTGACAACTGGCAAAGATGTCATGTTCCACTTCTTATCTCACCACCTCTTAACCACAGATTGGCCCCAGTGGCTATCAAAAGGGGAAAAAAATTGTCCAAGTTTGAGACTCAGTTTATGTATTCATGACTAAAACCAAGTTTGAGACCTTTGGAACCTTTAGCAGGCCCTGGGGCATGCCTGTGTATCCCTTTGGTCGACCTGGAGGCCAGTGAAGACCTTCAGGGGAGGGAAGAGTGGGTCAAATCAGACGTGTCCATTTCATCACTGTCAGCCGTCAGTGACAGGCTGAATCCGGAGACCCAGGCCACAGTGTGCCAGTAAAAAGTTTATCCAAGGATTCCAATTATGCTTAAAAAACTTCCAGAGGAAGCAAAAAACAATGTTTGTATGTCAAGTAAGAAATGTAATAGAGTAACTCTAATTTGCTAATATAAAATAGCTCTGCCGCTATTCAAAACAGTTGATTTAAAAAGTAGGTATATAGTCGCTCTACTTAAAATTATTTTTAAATTCCTTTAAAAAGCATATGCATCCCAAAAAACAAAAATAAAAAATAAAAATAAAGCATATGCGTCCCTATCTCTTTGGCAAGCACGCAGCGGTGGGGTCACGCCCTGCACCCGCAGCAGCCGGCCTGGGAGGTTCCTCCAGAAGCCTCCGTGAACTTTCGCAAGCCCTCCATGCGGGGCACACACAGGATGCCTGTGCCGGATCGTTTCCCATCAGCTTCCAGCCACCCTGCCCATTTGTAGCTAAAAGCAAGCCAGGGATGCCCATGTCGGATGAAGCTGTTGAGTCTCCACGGAAAGGCAGCGCCGGTGCTCAGGTTTGCTTGGTGCGCTCTCTGCAGAGGTCGAACCCTGCAGGCGGCTCCAGAGTAGGCGCCTCGGGAAACCTCCTGGGGCAGGACCGGGGCTCAGGGGCCAGCGGGCGCGTCATTGGGGCCCAGCAGGAGCTTGGCGCCCTGTTTGTCGATGCTGGAGTTGATGCTGTCTGCGTCCTTCTCCGGCTCGGGGACGCAGGTGCAGCCCACGGGGATGGTGACGTAGGCCTCGGTGTAGACCGAGCGGCCGCCGGCGCAGGCGGAGGTGCGGCGCAGGACGACGGTGGGCATGTAGACCGGGGCGCTGCGGAAGCGCACGTCCTCCTCGCCGAACAGCCCGGTCAGGCAGCCCCGGCACAGGCAGTAAGCTTCGGGCAGGTACCTGGGGTACCTCGCCGGGTCGTAGGAGATTCTGCAGGGAGAAAGCACGGCTGAGGTCACGCCTGGGGGCAGCCCGGCGCCGCGCGCTGAGATCCCTGGTTAGAGGCACCGGGGAAGGCTGCGGGGACGGTCGTGTCCTCCCTCAGCCTGCGGGGCACGTGCGTTCGAGGCCCCGCAGACAGCAGATCCGCTGCGCGCTTCCTTGCGCTTCTTGCCGACCCTGACCCGGACCGGAAAACTGCTTCCAGAGTCTGGGCTAATGTGCTCAGAAAAATCTATGCCACCTGCATGGGTGCCACCAGAACAGAATGAGGTGCCCTGTCTGCCCAGAGCCCCAGAGCCGCCGCCTCCCCACTGCAAGGCTGTGCAGCCCCCAATGGACGCATCCACCTGGGGCCTAGGCTGGGGACAGGTATGAGTTTCAAGGACAGGCTTGGGGCAGGTCTAGAGAAAGAGGGGCTGGAGGCGGACAGAGCTGACTGGGCCGGGAGCCAGAGGCCTGCAGGGATCTCACAGGAGTGAAGGATGAGAGCTCTCTCCATCGCGGAGATTCGGTGCCGAGTGCCAGCTCTCGGCGGCCTGTGAAGCTGGGGCGCTCAGGAAGGCACAGGATTCTCCTCCATTTGTGTCTGAGGGGCTACAGCATGCCTGGGAGGTGACGAGGCTAGAAGCAGTGTGTTCTTGCCACTGGAAATGGATCCAGTGGCACCTACGTGCTAGATCCTAAGGAGGAGGCCTGTGGGGGAGCCTCGTGTGGGAAGAGCCTGAGGCCGTCCTGGGTCCAGGCAGCCCACCAGGCTGCCCTCAGAGGAAACTGGTGACACAGGGCCACACCCAGTCACCCCTTATGCTCCCTGAACCCCAGAGGGGCGTTTCCAAGCACCAGACCACTGTTTGAATGTGGGGGATGAAGTCGGAGGGAAAGTCAGCAATGACTCCAAGGCTTCCAGTCGGGGTGGCCAGAGGATGGGGCAATGCAGAGATCAGGAGCTTGGCCACGTGGCCCTGCTGGCAGTGGAGCCCCCGAGGTGGGAGTCCAGGGTGAAGGCAATGGAGAGGGTGGTGGGGACCGCCTGCAAAATGCACAAGTTGTCTCTGAAGCAAAAACACAAAAAAGCAAAATCTGACTTCATTTATTCATGCTTCCCTCCAACATACACACAAATAAATAGTTGTAGAATTTTTTTATTTTTTACAGTTCTCGTGCCGCGGCACTCCAGCCTGGGTGACAGAGTGAGGCCTGTCACCCAGGCTGGAGTGCAGTGCCACCATCATGGCTCACTGCGGCCTTGACCTGTCTGGTTCAAGTGATCCTCCCACCTCAGCCTCCCGAGCAGCTGCGACTACAGGTGTGCACCACCATGTCCAGCTAATTTTTTTTTTCTATTTTTTTGTATAGAGAGTGCCTCACTGTGTTCCCCAGGCTGGAAAAAAATTCTTTTTCAGCTCCTTGTGGCTGCTATTTCCTCAGTTCTGCGGCTGGGGGCCTCTGAGGCACAATAGCTTTATCCGCACCAGGATGGATGAAGCCATCCTCTCCCTCTGGCATCCCATGCTCCAGGCACCTCCAAGTGGAAGGCCCCTGGTAGGTCCCATGGCCAGGATGCCCCCTTCCCCAAGCCACTGTCAACTCCATGAAGTTTTGCCATATTTTAAGGTCCAATTTATTATCTTAAGAGTTTTCAGATGTCCTCAAGTTGAGCTTCTTCCTTCCCCATGTGCTCATAACCTGTGAAGACACATGATCCTAGTCTGCCCTACTTGGGAAGGGCAGGGACTGAGCTGTGATTGCTCCTGGTGCCCTGATGTGCCTGTCACAACGCGCTCTAGAGGAGGAGCTCTGCAGCCGGGAAGCAGGTGAAGCTGATCCTGGGCTGTACCAGCTCCTGTTCCTATACCCTGAGGTCAGTATAAGACCCTGACTTAATGTTAGAAGGAAAAGGAAATCCTAAATACCCAGGATTTGTAATATCTCCAATCGCTTTCAACATTTATCCCACAAATATCTGAGTGCGGTTTCAGGCAATGGGGCTACAGGCGAAACACGTGTACCTGAGCACTCACTCTCTGGGGATAAAGGCGCTGGTGAACACAGAATGCGCTCATTCCGCCCGTGGCCGCCGAGTAGCTCCTGGGGAATTTATCCAGGTGAAGAAGGGAGAAGGGCATTTCAGTCTGAGGTCAAAGCACAGGGTCAAAGGACTGTCACCACTAGGAAGTACAAGGAGAAAGAGTCCCCCTCAGATGGAATTTTAGAAAAAACCCTCAGACTGTGGAGTGGAAGATGGTCTGGAGCCCCAGGAGGAGCTCCAGAGTTTTACGTTGTCCACTGATAGATGGTGATTAAAAAGATGATCCAGGGGTGGGCACCTGGGAGAGAACAAATAGAGGCAGAGGAGAGCAGGGTGCACCGACTTCCCAGGGAGAAGGCTGATGGTGGTAACTGTGTGCATCCTCAGTCTACGAAAGGCAGAGGATTGAGGGAGCTGGGTCAAACCAGAGCTTGAACTTGATGGAGCCAGGCTACCAGAAATAGGGAGAAATGGCACTATGAGGATGTGACCAGCAAAAGACAGAATGTAGGAAACGTGACATATCCCGTGTGGTTTCGGGAGGAAAACAAGAGGAAGGGAACCTACACATGAGAGTCCCGAGTAGAGGAACACAAACCGGGTGTCCTGGCTGGGCTCACACCTGCCGTCCTGGCTCAGTGACATGAAGCCAGCCGCTTCCACTCCCAGTGTTACCACCTGCACCATCACTTACCAAACACAGCCCACCCAGACTCAGGGACATTCCACAAAAGCAGTGGCCACTAGAGGTTGGATCCTCGGGCAGAAAGGGGTGTTTGTGGGACCCCCTAAAGAAGGCCTGTGGGGCAGATGACAGTGTCGTGTCAGTGTTCATGCCCTGATCTTGAGCACTGTGCTGAGTGATGATGCTGACGTTTGGGGATTCCAGGCAAACAGTATGTGGGAATTCGTCCTAATTTCACAACTGTTGTGTTAGTTTGAAATTATTTAAAATGAAGTGTTAAAAAGAAAATGCAGAGAAAACATTAAGTTTTTAAAATCATTTATGGAAGCCGGGCGTGGTGGCTCACGCCTATAATCCCAGCACTTTAGAAGGCAGGGGCATGCGGATCACGAGGTCAGGTGTTCTCGACCAGCCTGGCCAACATAGTGAAACCCTGTCTCTACTAAAAATACAAAAAAAAAAAAAAAAAAAATTAGCAAGGTGTGGTGGCAGGTGCTTCTAATCCCAGCTACTCAGGAGGCTGAGGCAGGAGAGTCGCTTGAACCCAGGAGGCAGAAGTTGCAGTGAGCCGAGATTGCACCACTGCACTCCAGCCTGGGTGACAGAGCGAGACTCCTTCTCAAAAAATAAACATCATTTATGGGACAATCACAGAAATTTGATTGTGAGTGTGAACGCGTGTGAGCATGTGTGTGAGTGTGGGCAGCTGTGTGTGAGCTTGGGCAGGTGTGTGTGAGCGCAGGCATGTGTGTGAGTGTGGGGATGTGTGTGAGCATGGGCAGGTGTGTAGGGTGTGGGCATCTGTGTGGGTGTGAACACAGGCATGTGAGCATGAGGTATGTGTGAGTGTGGGCAGGTGTGTATGAGTGTGGGCATCTGTGGGTGTGAGTGTGGGCACCTGTGTATGAGGTGTGTGTGTGTGAGCAGGTGTGTGAGAGCACGGGCAGGTGTGTGTGAATGTGGACAGCTGTGGTTGGGTGTGTGGGCAGGTATGTGTTTGGCCAGGTGTGTGTGAGTGCAGGCATGTGTGAGCATGGGCAGGTGTGTATAAGCAAGTGGGCAGGTGTGTGAGCACAGGCAGGTGTGTGGGCAGGTGTGTGGGTGTATGAGTGGGCAGGTGTGAGTGCGCAGGTGGGTGAGCATGTGCAGGGGTGTGGGGGCAGGTGCGTGAGCATGAGCAGGTGTGAGCACAGACATGTGTGTGTGGGCAGGTGTGTGAGCATGGGCATGTGTGTGTGTGGGCAGGTGTGAGAGCATAGGCGTTTGTGTGTGGGGGGGCAGGGGTATGAGCATGGGCAGGTATGAGCACAGGCATGTGTGTGTGGGGGCAGGAGTGTGAGCACAGGCATGTGTGTGGGGGCAGGTGTGAGCATGGGCATGTGGGGGGGCAGGGGTGTGAGCATGGGCATGTATGGGCAGAGGTGTGAGCACAGGCAGGTGTGAGCACAGGCACGTGTGAGCACAGGCATGTGTGTGTGTGGGCAGGGGTGTGAGCACAGTCATGTGTGTGTGGGTGGGGTGTGAGCATGGGCATGTGTGTGGGGGGGCAGGTGTGAGCACGGGCCTGTGTGTGTGTGGGCAGGGTGTGAGCACAGGCAGGTGTGTGTGGGTGGGGTGTGAGCACAGGCATGTCTGTGTGTGGTCAAGGGTGTGAGCATGGGCATGTGTGTGTGGGCAGGTGTGAGCATGGGCATGTGTGGGCAAGGGTGTGAGCATGGGCATGTGTGTGGGCAGGGGTGTGAGCATGGGCATGTGTATGTGGGCAGGTGTGAACATGGGCATGTGTGTAGGCAGGGGTGTGAGCATGGGCATGTGTATGTGTGTGGGCAGGTGTGAACACAGGCATGTGTGTGGGCAGGGGTGTGAGCACGGGCATGTGTTGGGCAGGTGTGAGCACGGGCATGTGTGTGGGCAGGGGTGTGAGCATGGGCATGTGAGTGCAAGCAGGGGTGTGAGCACGGGCAGGTGTGTGTAAGTGTGGGCATCTGTGTGAGCGTGGGTGGGTGTGTGTGAGTGTGGGCAGGTGTGTGAGCGTGGGCGGGTGTGTGAGTGTGGGCACCTGTGTGAGCATGGGCAGGTGTGTGTGGGTGTGGGCATCTGTGTGAGCGTGGGCGTGTGTGTGTGAATGCAGGCATCTGTGAGCGTGGGTGGGTGTGTGCGAGTGCGGGCATCTGTGTGACCGTGGGTGGGTGTGCGAGTGTGGGCATCTGTGTTAGTGTGGGCGGGTGTGTGTGAGTGCGGGCATCTGTGAGCATGGGCAGGTGTGTGTGCAGGCATCTGTGGGTGTGTGAGTGCAGGCATCTATGTGAGCATGGGCAGGTGGGTGTGTGCTCACACACGTGGCATGCGCCAGGCTGAAACCGTGGTAAGCTATTTCAGAGGTGCACAGGAGTCCTGGAGACTACAGCAGTTAGTCTGGATGTGATCTTGCTTCTGGGAACTCATGAAGGGCCCCGGCCAGCTGCACACACGTGAGATGTGGGTTTGGAAAGGCCCCGTCAGAACAGCACACAGGATGTGCGGCAGGAGGACCAAAGGCGGGGGGAGGGGGGAGGGGGGCGTGTGGGTGGGTCTGGCATTCCTCCGTGGACTCAGTATCCTCACGGGTGGGATGAGTTTGACCTAAGGGGATCACCGGGCCCGCTGAATTCTTGTCACCTGGGACTGGTCTTCCCAGGCCCTCGGTAGGTAGGTGACTGCTCATGTCTCACCATCCTGTGAGTTCTTCATGAAACAACTGTCACTCAGGCATCACCCCCGGTAGTTTTGTAGGTGACAGTGGCTTGGATGCAGTCAGGGTCAGAGTTTCACTGGCCAAAAATCATCTGCAGCCCTCTAGAGGGCTTGGGACTGACACTGCCCCACCGCTGGGAGGCCTCCGGGCTGAGGCCTCTGACAAGACACCTCCTCCCATGGCTCCCTGGGCCTCGGGAGGTCAGAGGCATGAACTGGGGCAGGTTTCAGGCTGTTCTCTCTCAATGGAAGGTGCCGCCAAGGGGGGTGCCATGCATCTACCATGCAGTGCTGCCCAGGGTGCAGCAGCATGAGGCCTGCAGCCTCAGAGAAGCAGAAAGACAAGGCCTGCGCCTTCAGAAGGACCCAGCGGGGACACAGGAAAGAGGTCACCAGAGAAGCCCTGGGCCCTCGCTGGCACAGACACAGATCCAAAGTCCCTCACCCTAGCCTCCTGCCTGGAGTCTGCGGACATCAACAGCTAGGTGTGCTTTATGGTTAAGGAGAGCTGCTGCTGCAAAAAAAAAAAAAAAAGACAAAGAAAACAACGCAGCAAGAAACTGCAACGGGAGCGTTTTCTCTTAGTAAACAGGGACAAGCAACCAAACGGCGTTCTGCCCTGGACCGCGCCTCCTGCGGCCATGCTTTTGTCTTCACATTTTCTGCGTGCTGCTCTGCGGAAGCTTGGCACGGGGGCATGCTTGAAACACATCAAGTTTTCCCCTCTCGTGGGATCTCAAAAGTGTCCCTGGCCATGTGGGAAGCTTGGCTTGAGCAAGTGACAGGTGGCCGGCTTAATCCAGGAACAAAGGACGAGTCCTCCAGGGATGATTAGAGGCGATGGAAACTGAGCTGGGAGAGGAATGTACGTGACAGCAGAGACAGAAAAACAGCCCTGCCCCTGGGGCCAGACGTCGTAGGAAACAATTTGAAGCGGCTCCGGAGCTCAGAAAACAATGAACACATTCCGAGGGAGGATTGGGCCACCTGATGTGTCCTCTAACTGATGCCCAAGGATAGCCAGGGCACTGGCTGGCACATGCGCCTTGATGTGGCTCACCCTCCCACCTTGCAAAACATGAAATTATTTCAGAGCAGCAGGGGCTCAGGATGACTGTTTCTCTCACAGCAGTGGAAAGACCCCAGCCCGGAACAATGTGGGGGAATTGCCTTCTTTAACTCTGGCTAGCACCGAAATGTGTCCATGGAGCCAGGCTGCCTCGGTAGCGTGACTCGCCAGGTCCAAAGGTCAATGAGTTCAACCCAGCAGACTCTCTTAAAAAGGGAGGATGGAGGCTGGGTTCGGTGGCTTATGCCTATAATCCCAGCACTTTGGGAGGCAGAGGCAGTGGGTCATGAGGTCATGAGTTCAAGACCAGCCTGAGCAATATGGTGAACCCCCCCCCATCTCTACTAAAAATACGAAAATTAGCCGGGCATGGTGGCATGCACCTGTAGTCACAGCTACTCGGGAGGCTGAGGCAGGAGAATCACTTGAACCCGGGAGGTGGAGGTTGCAGTGAGCCAATATTGTGCCACTGCACTCCAGCCTGGGCA
>NW_022437054.1:4936245-4955840 GCF_009761245.1 Sapajus apella
GCAACAGAGCAAGACTCCATCTCCAAAAAAAAAAAAAAAAAAAAAGGGAGGATGGAGTCATTAAGAGTCTGGGACCTAAAACTGTGGCCCAACTTAGTCAACACCCAGTAACCTTGGGCAGAGAACTCCACCTTGTCTGGTTCTCTGCAAAGTGAAGGAGATGGATTTGATGAGCACTTCCCCCAGTGTCCTGATGGCAGGACTGATAACACGACATTTTCACCAATGTTTTACGCTTAGAAAAGACACTGGCAATACATTCAGTCTCTAAGGTCTTGGAAAATTCCAATTAATCTATAAAGTCAGTGCAATTCTAACCAAATCCCAGAAAGATTTATCTGAGAACTTGGCAAGCTAATCCTAAAATTCATAGAGAGACAAGAAAAAGGCCAAGAATACTCAAGACAATTTTGAAAAAGAATGAGGGGGCAGACTCACTCCAGCAGATCTCAAGATGTTATACAACCATGGTAATACCAAGACATCCGCTGTCCTCTGGGGACACTGAGGGACATGCAGCATCCCTCTCCAAGAGCTGAGAGTCCTCTGAAAAACACTAACCTTTGCAGTACATAAGAAGGCCGCATAAACAAGATTTCCAAAATGCGGTTTTCAGACCACCTGCAGGAAGCCTGTATGGGACTCTTGTTAAAAATGTAGCTTCTGGCAGGGCGTGGTGGCTCGTGCCTGTAATGCCAGCCCTTTGGGAGCCACTTGAGCTCAGGAGTTCAAGACCACCCTGGGCAACAGTGAGACCCCATCTCTACAAAAAATATTTGAAAGAATAAAATTTAGCCAGGTGTGGTGGTGCATGCCTGTAGTCTTAGCTCCTTAGGCTGAGGTGGGAGGTTCGCTTGAACCTGGGAGGCGGAGGTTGCAGTGAGCCAAGATCGTGCCGCAGTGAGCCATGATCACACCACTGCACTCTAGGTGACAGAATGTAACTGTCTCAAAAAAATAAAAACAAAAAAAGATATATAGATATATCTATAGCTCAAAACTTTTAAGTAAAAAAAAAAAAATTTTAGGCTGGGCGCGGTGGCTCATGCCTGTAATCACAGCACTTTGGGAGGCCAAGGTGGGTGGATCATGAGGTCAAGACATCAAGACCATCCTGGCCAAGATAGTGAAACCCCATCTCTACTAAAAATACAAAAATTAGCTGCGCATGGTGCCGTGCGCCTGTAGTCCCAGCTACTCCGGAGGCTGAGGCACAAGAATTGCTTGAACCCAGGAGGCAGAGGTTGCAGTGAGCCAAGATCGTGACACAGCACTACAGCCTGGTGACAGAGTGAGACCTTGTCTCAAAAAAAAAAAAAGTTAAATGCAAATTCTCAGACTTAACACCACACCCAAGGAGTTGGAAGTTCTCCACGCTGTCCAAGTGATCTGTTTTACTCATTTAAGCTGGGGAGTCACTGATTCAAATGAATCAGCAGAAACCCATTTCTGGCTGCACAGTCAACAAGAGAAGTGCTATCGCCAAAGGCTAGCTAGCCATTGGCTAACCGTGGATCTATCAATTTGCAGCTGATGGCAAACAATTGGACGATGGCATTTTCCCAAGTGGGTGTGAATTTCATGACAGTACCAGCCCAGGACTTTCTCTACATTTCCTCCAATGAGTACGGAAGGTCATTATTAACCCAGTAAGCAATCAGTATTGCCAGTGGGATGGCTTTCCTGGAGGCACATAAATGAGCTTATGAAAAATAGTTATCGGCCGGGCGCGGTGGCTCAAGCCTGTAATCCCAGCACTTAGGGAGGCCGAGGCGGGTGGATCACGAGGTCAAGAGATCGAGACCATCCTGGTCAACGTGGTGAAACCCCGTCTCTACTAAAAATACAAAACATTAGCTGGGCATGGTGGCATGTGCCTGTAATCCCAGCTACTCAGGAGGTTGAGGCAGGAGAATTGCCTGAACCTAGGAGGCGGAGGTTGCGGTGAGCCAAGATCGCGCCATTGCATTCCAGCCTGGGTAACAAGAGTGAAACTCCGTCTCAAAAAAAAAAAAAAAAAAATAGTTATCAGGGTCCCCCCACCCCCAGAGATTCTGAATCAGTTGCTCTAAAGTGGAGCTGGGGATTGGTAGTTTTTAAAAGCTCCCCCAGATAATTCTAATAGACAGCCCAGGTATACCAGTGGGTCTAAATGTTTAAGAGAAGTAACGAGTCATGAAGACAGGTTTGTGTTTGCCTTTTGATCTCTCGTTTTCCCTTTGGAACAAGCCCAGCAGCTGGGAGAGGGAACGGTTATAAGACCACAGGGGAAGGAAGGGGCAGGGCCGCCACGTTGGAAGCACTGTGTGAAGCCAGGCTGGCTGTGAGGCCAGGGCTGGGTATAGTAGGGCTCTGTTGGCCGGCCAGGCAGTAACTGGAGACCACAAACAGCTCCCCTGTTGCCAAGCTATGGCTAGCAGACCCATCAGCTCCACCCTCCTTGCATGCGCTAAGGCCCCAGGGAGCCAAAGATCTTCAATACGTGCTGCCAAGAAACTCTGAAAAATGCTTTTCTGGCCCCTACAAGAAAATATCAGTTGTGCATTTCTTATGAAAGAGGACATGGAAAAATCAGCCTGGGATAGCAGTGAGGTCTGCCCACTGATCCCCACTGGCTTCCCCAGGCCAAGGAGAACTAGCGGTCAGTCCTGCCCTATCTGGGGAGTGAGGTTGACTTTGGTGCAATCCTGAATTTAACATCAAGGTCAGGGCTCCAGAATGAACCCTGCTCCTCTGCCAACTGAGCTGGCTCAGGGCTACTGGGAGCAAGAAAGCTTAGCCTGCCCACTCTCTGTTCTCACTCATGGGGAAACTGAGGCACTGACAGAGCAGGGGGCTTGTCCAGTCTTCCAGCTCTCCTGGGTTAGCCTAGCGGCTGGCAGTACCCCACACAGCCGAGCTGCCTAAGCCACACGGTAGTAACAGATGCGGTGCCGTGGTTTGTGGCCATTTAGCAACCAGTCAGGTACTTGGTTAAGCGGTGAAGCTACAACCAGGAAATCCATTTATTCCGGGGAAAGTCCTTCATCTGGGAGGTAGGGGAAGAGGAGAGAAAGATGAATGCTTTGGAAAAGAATTTGGAAGATAATTCAGAAAAAAACAAAAGTTTTATAGAGGGAAAGAGAAAAAGAAATGAGAGTGAGAACTCAGATTTCTTGAAGGGTTTCGTTCTTCTGTCATGGCAAATGCCACACATTCAGTGCAGCTGGGAAGCATCTCTTCTTCAAAGGAAAAACACGACTCATGCCCAGGAGGTGGCTTAACTATCCGCCCGGGGGAAGCTGCAGAATCTGGGTTCAGAGCCATCTTTGAAGTGTCCGTCCTTGGGGCATAAGCCTGTGTACACCAAGCAGGGAGTCATCCCACCAGGACACCCAGTGAGTCAGTTGTTGCCACAACCCTGGTTATGAGGAATAGTCACTATCACAATATTAGCCTCGACTCTTTAATTCCAGAAGAGCTCTGGGATTCTTTTCTCTTTGGCCTCTTATGAATTTAGCGAGCGGTGTGCTCATTGCCAGTTTTTCATGTGTCGCCTCTGGAGGAGAGGCACCATAAGGAATTTCACTGCACACCATGTGCAGAACTTCTTGAACTTGCCCAAATCATTCTGTTGGCATTAGGACACATGCATTATTCAGGTGAGGAGCATTGCAAGAGGTGCTGATGGAATGAAATATTATCATCATCCCTGGTTACTCTAAGAATGCTAAAGGAAAACCCAGGCAGTAAGGGGAAAATAGCTATCAAAGCAATACGAACATACCTATTTTCAGACCGAGAGACTTTAATCCCATGACAATGCCCCTGACAATGCTTTTATTTTTACCCCGTGAAACAGTGATAAGTGCAGTAGAGCCTGCTGTATTTTAAGAAACTGGGGCAAGGGGGGAGTAGCGAGTTCTGTGCCATACCTTGGCCAATTCAAGGTCATTTATCCATACAAACATTTTAAGGGGAAACACCAACCTTTCTTAAATAAGCTGCTTTAAACAACGAGTGTCTGTTTTCCTCCGAGAATGAATGAGGATGAACAGTGCTCCACCAGCCCTCTCACAGGCTGTGACTGGCACCTTCCCAGCCAGGCAGCCGAGCCCTCTCTCCTTTTTTCTTCCTGTCCCTTTCTCTAACACCCCCGTTTTGTCAACAAAGCGTTATCATTAGAGGATGGCGTGAAAGGTCACTGCACCTGTGCTCATGTGCTGTGTGCAGATCCTCCCTGAAGACGAGGCTTAGTTTGCTTTAAGACATTAGAAAATAACCCATAGTTTGGAAGCAGGGACCCAAGGAAAATGTTATTAAAAAAGAAAGAGAGAAAAAGGCAGGCAAGGAAGGAGAAAGAAAGAAAAAATAGAAGAAATGCACCTCCAGTCCCCAAATTCCAGAGAAAGAAATAAAGAGATGAAGGAAAGAAAAAGAGAAAGAGAAGAGAGAGAGGGAGAGGGAGAAAATGATGAGAGGGAGAAGGAGGGGGAGAGACAGAAATAACATAAAAAGAAAAAGAAAAGAAAAGGGAAGAAAGAAAACCAACCCCGTCCCCAAATTCCAGAGACCACGCTGGGGGGCCGGCCCAGGGCAGCGTCCGGCGAGGACGCTGGCGCCGTGCTGCCCCCTGTCGGCCACGGCGGGGGGCGCGGCCTCAGCCTGCAGGTGGGGTTTGCTTTTAGCTTCGCACACACACTTGAAAGGGCATAAAAGAGAGACGTGGGCTTGTTAAAGGGGTAGAGGATAAATGGGATTCTTAAAAAGAAGGATAGCTGTAGTGAGGATAACTTTCTCTGACATTATACTCCTCACCTCTCTAGCTTTCTCTGTTATAACTCCTTTGATAAATTTTTTTTAAAAAGATTTGATGGAGAGAAAGTGATGCCAACAGTACCTTGTGACCGTAGGGAAAGTGTCAGGGTCTGTGAGTCCCAGCTGTACTCCAGGGGCCTGCCCACCAGCCCCCAGTCAATATTTGATGAATGAATGTGACCCCGGGTTTCAATATCGGTCAAATGGATTAATGGAGAACCCACATGGAAACAGGAGGCTTGGGTCAGCTACATATAAGGATTACAGGAGGGGTAAGTAAAAATATCCTTTTAATAAATCCAGCCTTTCCTGATGACAACATTGCTAAAACACAGCACTGCCCAATACCAGATGATGGACTTACCAGAGCATGAGGGTCGCAGTGAATGGGCCATCGCTCAACTGCCCCAGGTAACTGGAAGCCGAACTAGGGCACATTTAGTAAGTAGGGGATGTCCTTAGGTCCACGGAGAGCCACCCATCTTCACAGCTGTTTAGTATTTCATCTGACTAGCTGCCTATCAGGAGGCGTTCAGGTGACTTCCAGTCCCTGGCTTTACACGTCTGTATCCCAAGGTGGCGCTTTTCAAATGAAATCCCTGAAGGGAATTTATTTTCTTCTGATTTACCCTCTTCTCAAATGTCAACTGCTGAAAGTTCTGGTAACTCGGGTTCTCCACAGGAAAACATCAGCTGCCTTCGGCCGGGGTGCCTGCATTGTACCTGCACTGGACTGCTGGGGAGGGTCTCTTCAAATGCCATTAGTGACCTACTGTGTCTATTTGAAAGTCACTTGACCTCCCATCCCCTGTTCTCCCTACTCGCTTTACTCCCTGCTGCAGTTTGACTGTGTCCCCGCAACAGTTCACGTGTGAAGAATTCAGTTGTCATGGTAACTCTGTGGGAGGCGGGGCCTTGAAGAGGTGATTGGTCAGGAGGGCTCTGCCATCCTGGGAGGGGTTCCTGGTAAAAGGATGAGTTCCACCCTTCCCTCTCTGTCTCGTCCACTTGCTTCCACCTTCCAGCGTGGGAGGACTCTTACCAGAAGCCAGCACCACACTCGGGCTTTCCAGCCTCCAGGCCATGAGCAGAATAAATTTGTACTCTTTTTTTTTTTTTTGAGTTGGAATTTTGCTCTTGTCGCCCAGGCTGGAGTGCAATAGGGTGATCTTGGCTCACTGCAATCTCCACCTCCTGGGGTCAAGCGATTCTCCTGCCTCAGCCTCCTGAGTAGCTGAGATTACTGGCGTGTGCCACCAAGCTCGGCTAATTTTGAACTTTTAGTAGAGACAAGGTTTCACCATGTTGGTCAGGCTGGTCTCGAACTCCTGACCTCACGTGATCCACCCACCTCGGCCTCCCAAAGTGCTGGGATTACAGGTGTGAGCCACTGGGCCACACCAACTTGTACTCTATAAATTACCTCATCTGTGGTATCTGTGATAGCAACAGAA
The DNA here is from genome assembly GCF_009761245.1 of Sapajus apella. NCBI lineage: Eukaryota > Metazoa > Chordata > Mammalia > Primates > Cebidae > Sapajus > Sapajus apella. The sequence continues at coordinate 4,942,497 of NW_022437054.1, forward strand.
AACAGGCTAGGACAGTCCTGGTCCCGTTTCTCTGATTTCCTCCTGACTACAGCTATCCACAGAGTTGTTTACTATAAAATAAATTTAGGTGTAGTCTCTTAAATTGTCTAGAGGAAAATAGTTAAAGAAAAAAGTAACAAATAAAGCCTAAAAATAAATTATTGTGCATTACTCATAACATAGAGAAAAGTTATCTTTAGATGACTACCAAAAATTGGAAAACATAACTCGTTAAAAAATATTTAGAGTACTGTACTGGTAGGTGTTTGTTTTTGGGGTTTCATCATAAATGAGTGATGTATATCTTAAACTCTAATAAACCTCAGTGTGTGTGTGTGTGTGTGTGTTTTTAACCTCAGTGTTCTTACAACGTATTTCTTAATATATCAATTTGACTTTTAAAAACTTACTGAGCAATCCAATTGACTTTATTTTTGGCATTTTCATTTTTAAAACTAAAGAGAAACAAACATTATGCCACAAAGTAAATGAAAAAATATTTGTGTACTCTGAAAGCTGAATGCTCTTTTCTAACAGCTCACCAGGTGAGGCGTGGGCTAGACGGAACATGACAGGTCCAGGATGAGCTCCCGGCTCCACTATTTCCTGTCTGTCACCTGGGGCCAATGTCCTCATCTCTCTAGGCCTGGCTCCAAACCAGGAGCACAAACCAGCTGTGGAGTAGCAGGGGCTCTGAAAAACCATCCAGATGCCTGTGGTGCCTCTTCAGGAAGCCCCACAGCCTTTAAGAGCAAATGGTGGCCAGGCTCGGTGGCTCACGCCTGTAATCCCAGCACTTTGGGAGGCCGAGGCGGGTGGATCACGAGGTCAAGAGATCGAGACCATCCTGGTCAACATGGTGAAACCCTGTCTCTACTAAATATACAAAAATTAGCTGGGCGTGGTGGTGTGCGCCTGTAGTCCCAGCTACTCGGGAGGCTGAGGCAGGAGAATTGCCTGAACCCAGGAGGCGGAGGTTGCGGTGAGCTGAAATCGCGCCATTGCACTCCAGCCTGCCTCAGTAACGAGCGAAACTCTATCTCAAAAAAAAAAAAAAAAAAAAAAAAAAAAAAAAAAAAAAAAAAAAGCGCAAATTGTGCCCTTCGACCAATGCCCTTGGTATGTCCCAGGTTGTCATTTGTGCTGAAGCTTCATTTTCTCAGTATCTGTTTTTTCCTCATTGTTGGAGAATTTCCCTTTCTGCTCTCAACTTAAAAATTTACATGTCTAGCCAGGCGTGGTGGCTCACGCCTGTAATCCCAACACTTTGGGAGGCTGAAGTGGGCGGATCACAAGGTCAAGAGATCGAGACCATCCTGGCTAACTTGGTCAAACCCCATCTCTACTAAAATACAAAAATTGGCTGAGCGGTGGCGTACACCTGTAGTCCCAGCTACTCAGGAGTCGGAGTTTGCAGTGAGCCAAAATCATGCCACTGCACTCCAGCTTGGCTCCTGGTGACAGAGCGAGACTGTCTCCAAAAAAAAAAAAAAAATTAACATGTCTTTGAAATAAGGAATATGTGCACATGGCAGAAAGTTTAAAAAATACAATAGTAAAAAGTAGGTCGCCTTCAGAGCCCCTCATAAGAGGCACCATGATACCCACGTTTTAAGGATGCCTGTGTGTGTACACATATGTAGGCATTTAAAACAGAATTTATCTTGTATACATGTTATGTCCTCTTTTCCCTTTTAACATAGAAATGGCAGCATGTGGCCGGGCGCGGTGCTCACGCCTGTAATCCCAGGACTTCGGGAGGCCGAGGCGGGCGGATCACCTGAGGTCAGGGGTTCAAGATCAGCCTGACCAACATGGAGAAACCCCGTCCCTACTAAAAATACAAGATTAGCCAGATATGGTGGCAAGTGCCTGTAATCCCAGCTATTCGGGAGGCTGAAGCAGGAGAATTACTTGAACCCAGGAGGCGGAGGCCACAGTGAGCCGAGATCTCACCATTACACTCTAGCCTGGGCAACAAGAGTGAAACTCCGTCTCAAAAAGAAAAAAAGAAAAAGTAAAAGGGAACAGCAGCATGCTATATACACCTTTCCCCGCTTTTTTCTGGCGCTTGATTGATCCAGTTATGACTTTTAGAGCTGCCTCATTCTTCCTTGTAGTATATAACATCTAACTCCGTGCTTATTGGTGGGTGTTTAGGTAGCTTCCCCTCTCTTGCTAGTACAGCAATGAACACATATCCTTGTACACATATCATTTGGCACACGGGCAAGTGTGTCTAAAGGGGAAATGCTAAGTCAAAGGTGTGTGAATTTAAAATCTCGATATTTAACGCCAAATTGCCCTCCATAAAAGTTGTGCCGATTCATCCCCCTGGACTTGGATGAGAATGCCTTTCCTTCACCACCTCGCCAATGTAGCCTGCTGGGTGCCAGGGGAAAAAAAGGGCTTCTCAGTATAGTCTCCACATGCACTTCGCTGATGCCTGAAGCCAGCGCTGCTTCCTGTGTCGTGCGATTGAGTCATCTGACCTTCCTTTCCTGGGAACAGTCCGAACTTTGCTCATCTTTCCACGACGTCACTGGTCCTTTTCTTCCTGATTTGTGGGCGCTCTTTAGGAATGAGCTCTTTGTGACTTGGGTTGCAAACATTCTTTCCCAGTTTGCCCTCTGTATTTTCTCATTTTGCTTTGCCAAGAAGAAACGGTGCATCATTATGTAACTTCATTTCTCAACCTTGTCTTTTATGACTTTTGGGGACTGTGCAGCTAAATAGGGGCCTCCTCCACTCCAGGATTATAAATATAATTGCTTGTGTTTTCCTCTGCTTTTGTGGTTTCATTTTTTACATTTAAATCTTTGATTCATCTGGAATTCATTTTCACAGAGGAGGGAAGGAGGCCCAGGCTGTCCCAACACCATCTACTGAATGACCATGTCTCCATTCCATCTGTATGGAACGCCACCTTCCACATGCCTGGTTTAAAACTGATCCTCCTAAAGTGATCCTTGCTGTGCCCGTCAGTACTCCTGACGTTCAGTCCATCTCCCCATCCGTCTTTGTCGGCATTCTCTCTGACTGCTGAGCCTTCAGAAACACCACCCTGAGGCTGAGTGCAGCAGCTCAGGCCTGTCATCCCAGCAACTCAGGAGACCAGGAGTACGAGACCAGCCTGGCCAACATGGCGAAACCTCGTCTCTACTAAAAATACACAAATTAGCCAGGTGTGGTGGCATGGCTTTATAATCCCAGCTACTCTGGAGGCTGAGACAGGAGAATCACTTGAAACCGGGAGGTGGAGGTTGCAGTGAGCTGAGATCACGCCACTGCACTCCAGTCTTGGTGACAGAGTAAGACCCTGTCTCAAAAGAAGGGAAAGAAGAGAAAGAGGGAAGAAGAAAAGAAAGGAAAGAAGAAAAAGAAAGAAAGAAAAACACAAAGAAAGAGAGAGAGAAAGAAAGAAAGAAGGGAGGGAGGAAAGGAGGGAAAGAAAGCCCACCTGACCCTGTGCCCAGCCTGCAGGTGGGAACTCCTCCCCCCAGCCCCCACCCTCAGACACTCCACCAAGGAACAAGGCCTGGCCTGGCACTATGGCTCATGCCTGTAATCCCAGCGTCCCAGCACTATGAGAGGCTGGGTCGGGAGGGTCACTTGAGCCCAGGAGGTCAAGGCTGCATGCAGTCAGTTGTGTTTGTGTCACTGCACTCCAGCCGGGGTGGCACAGCAAGATTCTGTCTCACAAAGAAGAAAAAAAGCGTGTCCCTCCACAACACCTTTTAGTAGACTCTCACTCGCATGGGCTCACTTTTCCTCTTCTCAGGCTGTCGCCCAGGCCGGAGCGCAGTGGCACAGTCCTCACTAGAGCATCCCCGGCTCACATTTCCCAAGTGGCTGGGACCACAGGCAAACACAACCACACCTGGCTAATTATTTTTATTTTTTTGTTTTTTGAGATGGAGTCTCACTCTGTCACCCAGGCTGGAGTGTAGGGGGGCGATCTTGGCTCACTGTCACCTCCACTTCCCAGGTTCAAGCGATTTTCCTGCCTCAGCCTCCCAAGTAGCTGGGAGTACAGGTGCATACCACCATGCCCTACTATTTTTTTTTTTTTTTGTATTTTATTAGAGATGGGGTTTCACCGTGTTGCTCAGGCTGGTCTCAAACTCCTGAGCTCAGGCAATCCACCGCCTCGGCCTCCCAAAGTGCTAGGATTACAGTCGTGAGCCACTGCACCCGACTCATTGATAATTGTTTTGTAGTGAAGGGGTCTCACTATGTTGCCCAGGCTGGTCTCAAACTCCTGAGCTCAAGTGATCCTCCTGCCTTGGCCGCCTGAGTAGCTGGGATTTACAGGTGTGAGCCACTGGGCCCGGCTGGGTCTCGCTTTTTCTAATCTTCCCAATAACCCAGGAGATGGTGAGAGGTGATCACAGGGAGGAGGGCGGAGAGGGCTCTCCTGGCAGGAAAAGGCAGGAGCAGCTGTGGCAGTCGGCAGTCTGGAGTCCCAGCCCAGCAGCCATCCCCTGAAGACTCTTTCCTTCAGCAAATATAAGCCACCCACCTCCATTTACCCATGGAGAGTGATCTCATCACTGTTGCTAAATAATATGAAAGATGATGCACATGACACCTTCAGCCACCTGCTGCAGCTGTCACTCCTGCTCCTGGGACCACCCAGCACTGAGGCTCCACACATGGGCTGATTCGGGTGTCCCAGACCATGCTCCCCAAACCTGTGCGTCATTGTCATCCATAACCTCCCTCTGTTCCCGGATCCTGCCTGGGGTGACACATCTGTACCAAGGGCAACTGAATTTGACTTCCCACACGCAGAACGCCAGGGCTGCTAACTCTCAATGTGTCCCCAGCTCTGCTCTGCTTCCTGAGCTCTGCTCAGTTGTCGTCACCTGTAAGCCTTTCAGGCAAAACTCAACAGGCTTGATACTAAAGCCATGATTTCCTCCCATAGCACTTGTTCCTAAGTCGATTTTCCTATTTTGCTCAAATATCATCAACAACCCAAGCCAGAAACATCGGCCCATGCCTTCAGGAGGCCATGTGCTACTCTTAGGCCCTCGGTCCAGCCTGTGGGCGGGCATGGGTTTGCCTGAGAGCTCCAGTCTAATATAGGAAGATGCAGGGCCAGCAGCTTGTGTCCAGAGAAGCTAGGCTCTGGCTCTGAGAGATTCCCCACGTGGCTTTAATCCTATTTGGCATATCGGATGCATAACACGAGGCTGGAGAAAGAAGAATGCCGTAGCCCATCCCTTTGGGTCCTGGAAATGGAGGGAAGAGAGAGGAAAGGCAAGAGCACCAAGTCACCAGAATGAATGGCACCACGTGTGTGCCCTGCGGGCTCCAGCTGGACAGGAGTGAGAAGGGTGGGAGGGCTCCCACCCGACATCCCCTTGTGCAGGGGCTCTGAGGAGGCTCCGCCACAGTGAGCTTGGTCCTCTGCAGAGTAGCCAGGCAGCAAGAGGCCCTAAAATTTGGCTAGGAGTCTTGAGTGTTGTTGAGTAGGTGGAAATCCCCCTACCCAGCAGCCAGCAGGTGGAGGCTCCAGGGAAGCCCAGATGTGTTTTAGACAAAGGCAGCACATTTCCCCTGACTCCTCACAGCACCCCTCTTCTTTAGCAAGCATCGTTCACGGTAATGCTAATCTCCGCTTCCCACCATGCTGCCTGAGTGAAGCCCTAGGTCCTTTGGATGGAAGCGTTGCAGCACACAGTCCAGGCCATGCCCCATGGGACACCTTCCTAAACCAGGGCGGCTGGATGGCTTCTTTGATCGTAAGTGTCAAGCATTTTTTTTTTTTTTTTGCTTTGTCTTTAATTTTTATTTTAGAGACAGGGTCTTTCTTGCTCTGTCACCCAGCTTGGAAGGCAGTGGCGCCATCGCAGCTCACTGCAGCCTGAACCTCCTGGGCCCAACCAGTCCTCCCACTTCAGCCACTGGAGTAGCGCGGAGCACAGGCACCAGCCACCACACTTGGCTAATCTTGAACAATTGTTTGTAGAAACGGGGTTTCGCTGTTTCCCAGGCTGGTCCCGAAATCCTGGACTTCAATCCTCCTGCCTCGGCCTCCCAAAGTGCTGGGATTCCAGGCATGAGTGCCAAGCTGCACCCTGCTGACAAAGCCGGGACCCAGCTCCGACGCCTGGCTCCAGCCTGACATCGACGCCCACCCCACAGACAAACACCTCGCCTCTGCCGCCAGCCCCCGCCCGGCTCGTGGCTCTCCCCAGTTTCCAAGCGCTTTGTACCCGCTTGCCATCAGCTGTCCCTTCCCTCAGTACTGCCTTTGCAGGCGACTTGCTCTCCTCCTTCGAGACTCAGCTCTTACACGAAGCCTTTCTCGACCTCTGTAGCCCTGTGTGGTCTCACCCCCTAGGGCAGCTCCTCCTGCTCCAGCTAGAGGGGGGACGGTGACAGGAGCCTGCTGAGCACACTGTAGCTGCACCCTGCCTGCACGCCCCCAACTTCTCCAGCCTTCCCCTTTTGCAGGCTGTCCCTTTCTTCTGAAATGACCTCCGTTCCAGGCCAAAACACTCTTGAAACTGTTCATGTCATAACATGCTCTGCCGGGTGGTGTGGTTTCTTTCCCAATTATCCCCACTCCTCCCTTAGGCTATTGAGCTAGAGGGGCTCAGAGGGCGCTTCCCAGGGCTCCGCTGCAGCAACCTCCGGACTGCAGGATCACTCAGGAAATACGTGGACAGTACCGCGCACCTCCAGCAGCACCTCCCTGGGCCCCCTGTACACAGCATGGTCCACATCACAGGGTCCCTGGCTAGTACCTTGTGGACCCATCCAACCTGGCGGAGATGAGGTGCTCAACAGATCCGTGTTGCAAAGGAAATACTGAAGGGTAAAGAGGGGAAGCAGGACTCTTTCAAGGGAGGTGGTGGGTGGGCCTTCGCGGTTTAGGAGTTGGCCCCTGGCGCTCCAACTGCCCCTCCCCTCCCCGCCCCACCGCAGCGCCTCCCGCACCCCACCCCACCCCACCCCACCCCACCCTACCCCGTCTCGCCCCGCCCCGCCCGCGTGCCACGCCCCCTCCGCGTCGCCCCCCGCAGCCCCGCCTCTGCCCAGCCCCACTCCACCCGCCCCACCTGCCCGGCCCCGCCCGGACGCGCCCGCCGCTCACCTGTAGGCCCAGGGAGACACGCTGCGCAGGTTGGTGGGCGGCCGGAAGCGGCGGTCGGCGGATCTGCCCCCTGCCGGGCAGCTCGCGTTGCGCGCCTGCTCGCGCGGCCCCAGCTGCAGCGCGTGGTGGAAGGCGCTGAGCACGCCAGCCGCCAGGCGCCCGTACAGCTGCTCCAGGAGCTCCTCGGGCCGGTCAGCGCAGCCCCGCGGCCGCGCCGGGCGCCTGCCCGCCCTCGGGGCGCCCGCGGCCCAGCCCGGCGGCAGCACCAGCAGGAAGCCGGCCACCAGCATCCAGACCTGCGGGACAGGCCACGCTCAGCGCCCGCGCGCGCCGGAGGAGCCCGCCTGCGCCCCGCGCCCGTGTCCCGCCCGCGGCGCCCGGAACCCGCGGGCGCCTCCCCTCGCCCCGCAGAGCCGGAGGCCGGCCCGGAGGATGGGAGCCGCGCGGGCTGGCCCTCGAGCGCCTTCCCCGCCTGCCCGCCGCCCGCGGGGTCCCCGGGGCCCTGCCCGGCGCCGGCCCGCGCGCCCCCGGCCCCCACCGCCACCGCCTCCCCGAGCCGGGGACCGCGCGGGGGGCTGGTGCGGGGCGCGCGTGCACGTGTGCGTGTGCCTGCCGGGCTGCTGCGCCGCAGGCTGCGAGTGCCTGTGACCCGCCGCGCCCTCACCCCTGGGCGCGCCATCCTCGCGCCGCCGCCAGCGAGGGAGCCTCGGAGCCTGAGACGCCCGGACCCGCCGCCTCGCAGACCCATCCACGCCCCCGCGCCTCGTCATCCGCCCGCCCCCGCCAGCCCGCGCGGGGTCCGGGACCCGCTTTCGGAGAGAAGCCCCCTGTGGCCTTTCCTCGTACCGGGGGACGCGGACAGAGGAGCTGACTGCGCGAGGTCGCCGCCCGGGCTCATGACACAGAGCGGCTCTGCACCCTTCGCCTCCAGGAGCTGAAAACATTTTGTCACTTGTGCAGTGTACTCACCAGGGCCCCCAGCATCTTCTTTCCCGAAAACGCTTTTAGATTCGCGCCGAGATGGGGCGACGCGGCGGCTCTTTAGTGGAGTAACTGGAGGGCCACGCAAACGGGGGCCCCCAGCCGCGAGTATGCGGCGGGCCGCGGGGGTCGGAGGGCCTGGGGCCGCGCGCTCCAGGCCTGTGCTGCGCCGCGCGGGAGGAGGAGAGGGCTGGCCCTGCCGGGCGCGGGTGCGGGCCCGACTGGCTGAAGGAGGAGTGGGGACTGGCCTGGAAGTCTCCGAGCAGAAAACTGGGGCCGACAGGATGGAGTTGGGGGAGGCCGATTTTGGCTCAGAGAGATTTCTCTAGGAAAGCAGTCCAAGAGTGGAACAGGCCCCTGCGAGAGGATGCACTCAGACCCAGAGGGATTCTCCTTAGAGCTACCTCTTTTGAGATTCCGTACTTCGAGGAAATTTAAAAAATCTCTATTTTTAATAAGGTGGGAGGAGGCTGCTTCTCCTTTCTCCTCAACAACGTGAAAATGATCCTGTGCCTCTATCCAACAAGTCTACAACAAAGCACTGAATACTTCCCCGACTGTCCCTTTCATGGCTGTTCTTGGGTATCTCTGATGACGATGTTGGAGAGTTCCTACTCCCTGAAAACTCAGTTCTAAGTGCAGGCGTGAAATGAGCCTGGTAGTCTGCGAATGAAGAAACTAAATGAAGAACTATATTATACTTCATAACACAAGACAACTTGCTTGCTTGTTCATGCTGCAAGTAAATGCTTAATGCTTCCTAGGTGGCAGGCTAATGAATATGATTTTAAAGCAGTCATGCTTTGAAAATAAACAACCCATCCCAGCTGTAAGCTTTTTGAAAGTGTACAAAATATGTAATTGATGACTCCCCAAATGGTTTGCAGCTTTGGTATTTGACTGAATTGTAAACCATTAGTTAAACTACCTTTCAGTTATGCTTTGTAGGAAAAATACTTTTCTAGGCCTTGAATGTTCTATAACTAAGGAGCTTAGTAATCTAGTTACTGCTGAAAATCTCACTGAAATCTCCGGTTTAAGCGATTTAAGCAATTTACAGCTCTTGGCAAATATTTGTTTTGGGTTATAAAACACTGTTTTTCTGACTAGTAAATTGTTCATGTTCTTTGTTTCCTTTCCAGTAAAATGGGAATAAAGGTTTCAGTACCCAAATAGTGCTTATTTTTATTGGAAAAAAGGAAATGTGAAGGCTTTTACGAGTATCATGAGAGCTTCGTAGAAATAGTCCGTCTCATTTCAGCATCCGTTCCTGTATGAGGTGACGTGGTACCAGGCTTAATTCTGCATATTATTCAACAAAATCCTTTCCACTGTGTGCTAGCATGGCAACTTCTCCTGCCCCCCAGCCCCCGAATTACCTTGGAAGTGGGAAGGAAAATATTTACTTTCCAGCAGTTTTCATTTTGTGAAAGATCACAAATGACTGAAAAATGCTCACCCATTTGGTAAAACAAAGTTCATCCTTGTGAGACTAATCAGTTGAGAAAAAGTTTTATAAATCAGTGCAAATGTTTATGAGTGCCCCTCAAATTTCAACATGTCTATGAAGATGCAAAATAAGCATGTTCATAAGTTCAAACCTAAGACAAGTGGAAATAAAGGGAACAAAATACTCAAAAGCAGGTGCATCGTGTTCCCTTAAACCTGGCACATCAGCTGTGTGGTCACGAAGGCTCAGTTGGAAGCCTCTCCAGTCCTGCTCTCATTCCCTGGTTTACTCCGCACCCCCAATACCAGCACGGCTGCAAGACTGCTTAGCGTGGGCCAAGCTGCTGGGGAACATCTTTTAAATCATCCTTAGGCACCGTAACTCCAAAAGCCGGTGTGTGGTTGGCTACTTCCATACTAATCTTCTTGGGTTACTGATGTTCATATCTACCCAAACTTCTTTCTCTCCCTTAAAGAGCTACCCGCCTGGGTGCTCCTGCTGATGGCGCTCCTCACTGCTGTCACCCTCCTGGTCACTCCCTTGATTCACTGATTTTAGCACCTGGAGTTACCGCTGTTCCTGCTGATCAATCCTGACACCTTAACCTGCACAGACATTTAACACACTGATTTCCAAGTGACTACGTTAGTTCAATTGTCTTTATTTCCCAACTCTTCTCAGCTGTCAGGTCATATGGTCATCTCTAAGGTTTCATCATCACCAATAACTGCAACGCATCCAAACATCTGATTTCAAGTACCCTATTCCCTGACATGCGCACCTTCTATTTTCGCCCACTCCTGCGGTTCTCTGCCGCCATCCAGCCTTCTCCCACTTCCCACTAACGATTCCACTCGAGTCCTTATCTCCTTTCTTATCTAGTTTAGATTTCACAGTTCAACACTGTCACCACACCCATGTAAACACCCTTACTTAATCCCTTTCTTCTTTTTCTCTTGGAGGTACTTGCCTAGAATCCCATCTCAACTCTTAAAAATCATACAACTGGGCTGGGCGCAATGGCTCATGCCTGTAATCCTAGCACTTTGGGAAACTGAGTTGGGTGGATCGCCTGAGGTCAGGAGTTTGAGACCAGCGTGGACAAAATGGTGAAACCCTGTCTCTACTAAAATAGAAAAAATTAGCCAGGCATGGTGGTGCATGCCTGTAGTCCCAGCTACTTAGGAGGCTGAGGCAGGGGAATTGCTTCAACTCGGAAGAGGGAGGTTGCAGTGAGTGGAGAGCACGCCACTGCACTCCAGCTTGGGCAACAGAGCGAGACTCTGTCTCAAAAAAAAAAAAAAAGCATACAACTGAGCTGAGTAGACTCAGTACTGATTTATGACCACAGTCTTAGATTAACATTCAACATAAGTATCCTATTACCCCTCTGCAACTATGGTCTTCTTGCAGTATCACTGATCTACATATTCTCTCTCCTCAAGTCTGCTGCCCCTTTCCTTCCTCCCACCTTCCGCAGACACAGGTGAGAGCCTTTACTTTTCTTCCAACCGCCAAATGCACTCGCTTACTCGCACCCAGTCTGATGTCTCCCGCCTTCTTTCCTGATGCATTTGATAAACCCTTTCTTGACCCCAAGTCCCACTCGACACCCCTTTACAGCAAGCGTTCTGAATTTTTATTTTATTTTTGAGACAAAGTTTCACTCTTAAAGATGCCCAGGCTGGAATGCAGTGGCCTGATCTTGGCTCACTGCAACCTCCACCTCCCGGGTTAAAGCAATTCTCCTGCCTCTGCCTCTCGGGGAGCTGGGATTACAGACACGTGCCCCCATGCCCAGCTAACTTTTGAATTTTTAGTAGAGACGGGGTTTCACCATGTTGGCCAAGCTCATCTCGAACTCCTGACCTCAGGTGCTGGGATTATAGCCACTACACCCAGCCTTGATTAGCATTCTTTTTCTATTGTTTCGTTTTCAACCTATCTATGCCTTTAGATAGTCACATGTCACTTACCAACAGGGACACATTCTGAGAAATGTAAGGTGATTTCATTGCTGTGTGAACACCCTGGATTGTACTTAAACCGAGTGTTGACTACAACTGCGGTCTTTGGTGTGTTGTTTAGGCTACAAACGTGTATGACACGTTACTGTAATGCATACTATAGGCGATTGTAACACAACAGTTCTTGTGTTATGTAAACATCGAAAAGGTACAGTTAGAATGTATTATAATCTTATGGGACACCATCATACATGTCGTCTGTTGACTGAAATGATACTGTGTGGTGCAGGACTGCATTTAAAATGTGTCACTTGTAAGTAACATATAGTTGAGTCTTGTTTAATAGTCTGATAATCTTTGTCACTTAATTGGAGTATTTATTTACATTTGCTGTATTAACATAACTAGCACTTACTAATTATGAATATAACTGTTTGCTTTTTATAATTACTAATGCAATGTAATCACGAATGTAATTGGGTTCAAGTCCTATCTTGCTGCCTGTTTTCTTTTTGTTCATCTGCTCTTTACTCCTTCACTTCTCCTTTGCCTGCCTTTCTTTGGATTAATCGAGCGTTTTTTATCATTATGTTTTGTCCTCGATTCACTTTTTTATTTTTATTTATTATTTTTAGACACGGGGTCTTGCTCTGTCATCCAGGCTGGAGTGCGGTGTAACTGTCTCTGAAAATAAATACATAGATAAATAATAACTAATCATCACAGCCCGCGGTAACCTCTGGCTCCTGGACTCAAGCCATCATCCTGCCTCAGCCTCCCAAGTCCATGCCCAGCTACATTCGCTTAAAATAATAAAAACAAACTTTTATTTTGAAATAATTTCAGACTTACAGAAAAGTTGTAAGAAGAGTAGAAAGGAACTGCACATACGCTTCACTCAGTTCCACTTTGCTAACATTTCTCCTCATTGCTTTTTCAGTGTGCTTTCTTCTGAACCTCTGAGCCACTGAGTTGCAGATATCAGGACCCTTTGTGTCACAACACCTCAGTGTGTATCTCTCAGGAAAGAAGACATTCACTTATGGAACCATAGTGCAATTCTAAAAATGGAGACATTTTACAGATACTTATATAGATGGTGTTCAGCTTAGGATTGTTCAACTATGATTCTTCAGCTTTGTGATGAGCTTATTAGGACTTACCTTATTGTTAAATCCTACCCTGTGGTAAGTCGAGGAGCATCTGGATTTAATGATAGTTTGAGTTATGATTTTTCATCTTTGTGACCAGTATATCAGGGTAGTAAATGCATTTTCAACTTGTAATACTTTTAATAATGGGTTTTATCAGGACACAGCTCTATCATAAGTTGAGGAGCATCTGTACATTCCTATTCCCATTTCACCAGCTGTCTCTATGAGGTCCTTTAAAGCAAAATTCCCCAGTCCCGGATCTCATCAAGGATCATGCATTGCGTTTTTTTTTTTTTTTGAGACGGAGTTTCGCTCTTGTTACCCAGGCCGGAGTGCAATGGCACGATCTCGGCTCACCGCAACCTCCGCCTCCCGGGTTCAGGCAATTCTCCTGCCTCAGCCTCCTGAGTAGCTGGGATTACAGGCATGTACCACCATGCCCAGCTGATTTTTTGTATTTTTAGTAGAGACGGGGTTTCATCATGTTGACGAGGATGGTCTCGATCTCTTGACCTCATGATCCACCCGCCTCGGCCTCCCAAAGTGCTGGGATTACAGGCTTGAGCCACCGCGCCCGGCCATGCATTGCATTTTCTTGACATGTCTCTTCAGTCTTCCTTCTTCCCCTCCCCTCCAGTCTCCACCCCTACCCCTACCCCCTCTCCTCCCCTTCCCCTCCCCCTC
>NW_022437054.1:4955940-4977193 GCF_009761245.1 Sapajus apella
TCCCCTCCCCTTCCCCTCCCCTTCCCTCTGGTTTCCACCTCCCCTCCCTTCCCCTCCCTTCCTTGCTCCCTTCTTTCTTTTTTTTTCTTGTCAGAGTCTCACTGTTGCCCAGGCTGGAGTGCAGTGGTGCAATCTCAGCTCACTGCAACCTCTGCCTCCCAGGTTCCACCGATTCTCATACCTCAGCCTCCCGAGTAGCTGGGATTACAGGCATGCACCACCAGGCCCAGCTAATTTTTTGTATTTTTAGTAGCGATGGGGGTCTCACTATGTTGGTCAAGCTGGTCTTGAACTCCTGTCCTCAAGCAATCCACCACCCTTGGCCTCTCAAAGTGCTGGGATTACTGGAGTGAGTCACTGCACCTGGCCTGCTTCAGTCTTCCTTTATCTGGAACAATTCCTCGGACGGTTTTTGTCTTTCATGGCCTTGATATTTTTGAAAAGTAGAGGCCGGTTATTCTGTCAAATGTTCTTCAGTTTATGAGGCTTCTTCATGATTGGGTTTAGGTTCTTTTTTTGGCAGGAATATTGATCGGGTAATTTTGGATCTTTTCCGTGCCTCATGTCAGGAGGCACAGGGGTTTGATTCATCCCATTACTGGCTGTGTTCACTTTGGTCATGATTCAGGTCCCACTAGGTTTCTCCAATATAAAATCATTATTCTTCCTCTTATAATTAATAAGTAATTCATGGAGAAAACTTCGGGGCTATGTAAATACACTACTCTCATCAAACGTTCCTTCACTTGCTTTAGCAATCAGTGACGATTCTTGCTTGGATTCATTAATATTGTGGTGGTTGCAAAGTAGCGATTTTTATTTTATTTATTAGTTAATATTTATCTATGTATTTATTTTCAGAGACAGTGTCTTGCTCTGCCACTCAGGCTAGATGTACAGTGGTGCCATCATAGCTCACTGGAGCCTCAAACTCTTGGGCTTAAGTGATTCTCCCACCTCAGCCTCCCGAGGAGCTGGGACTGCAGGCACTCGCCACTGTGCCTGGCTTATTTTTTGATTTTTTATAGAGACAGGGTCTTGCCTTGTTGCCAAAGCTCCTGGCTTCAAGTAGTCCTTCTGCCTCGGCCGCTCAAAGTGCTGGGATTACAGGCTTGAGCCACTGCACTTAGCTGATTTTATCATTCTTTCAATTTTCATTATAAATACTATTAGATTTTTAATTATACATTCTGCAAAACACCCCTCATTATGGTCTAGCGCTGTCTGAGTGACACAAGAAACTTCGTTTAATGCCCAATCCTAATCTTTGGACTAGTAGGATGGGTATTTTATTTCTATGTATGTTAAAACCTCACAAGGCATGATTATTTTTGTTGTTTTAAATAGTATTCTTTCGTATATCCCCATACGTTTCTGGTGCTTTTCATTATTTTCGACTTCATCATCAGTTTCTGTCATTTCATGCTTTTTCCTAGGATCATCTTCCTTTAGCCTGTAGGACTTTCAGCATTTTCTATAGAACTAGTCTGGTAATTAATTTTCTCAAATTTTCCTTGTCTAAAGTCTTTTTTTTTTTTTTCTGAGATGGAGTCTTGCTCTGTTGCCCAGGCTGGAGTGCAGTGGCACAGTCTTGGCTCACTGCAACCTCCGCCTCCTAGGTTCAAGCAATTCTCCTGCCTCAACCTCCTCAGTAGCTGGGATTACAGGCGCCTGCCAACACACTGGGCTAATGTTTGTATTTTTTTAGTAGAGATGGGGTTTCGCTGTGTTGGTCAGGCTGGTCTTGAACTCCTGACTTCAGGCGATCTGCCCATCTCGGCCTCCCAAAGTGCTGGGACTGCAGGCATGAGCCACCGTGACTGGCCTGAAAAGTCTTACTTAAGTTTATAGGTTGTATTCACTGGAATAGAATTCTAGATTGGCAGAGTTATTTTTTTATTTTTCAGCACTTAAAGATACCATTCTATTGTCTTCTGGTTTCCCAGTTTTTTATTGAAAAGTTAGCCGTAAATCTTATTAATGTTCCTCTGAAAGTACCGTGTCCTTGTAATTTTGGTTATCTGAAGGACTTTCCCGGTGTTTTTAGCGGTTTGAGCACAGTATAACTACAGAGTAGTCTTCTTTGTATCTCCTTGGTGTTCACTGAACTTCCTAAATCTGTAGCTTGATGTCTTTTAATGATTTAGGGAAATTGTAGCTATTTTCTCTTCTAATGTTACTTCCACCCCACTCTCCCTTCCACTTCTTTCCTGATTCCTATTATAATTATTTAAACTCTTGACTGTGACCCAAGTGTCTTTTATCAGCTGCTTTATGTTTCCAGTCTAATTTCTCTTTGCTTTAGTTTGGATATTTTTCTATTGACCTATTCACTAATTCTGACATCTGCTGTGTCTGGTACATTTTCAATCCATCCAAATAAGTTAATTTCAGATATTGTGTCTTTCAATTTTAAGTTGTTTATTTGAATCTTTTTTCACAGATTCCAACATCCAAATGAAATTTTCCATCTTTTTATCCATTTTATTCATTTAACACACTAGTTATAAAGTCGTTGTTTCTTAAATCCATTATTTGGATTATCTAGGGTACTGCTTCTATTTATGTTTTCTCTTGATTGCTGGTGATATTTTCTTGACTCTTTGCACTTTAGTAATTTTCTTTGTTACATGCCAAGCATTGTATGTATAAGAACCATAGAGACTGCAAATGATACTGTTACCATAGAAAGGTCCTCTTTCCTCTGTGAGGCAGACAGGATTCAGGACTAATTACTTCAGTCCAGCCAGGGATTGAGCTGAGATGCAGGGTCTCTTTCTGTTGCCCAGGCTGGAGTGCAGTGGCACAGTTACAGATCATTGTAACCTTGAAGTCCCGGTCTAAAGTGATCTTCCTGCCTCAGCCTCTCGTGTAATGGGGACTATAGGTGCATGCCACCATGCCCTGGCTAATTTTTTAATTTTTTGGTAGAGAATGGGTCTCACTATGTTGCCCAGGCTGGCCTTGAACTCCTGGCCTCAAGCAATCCTCTTGCCTCAACCTCCAAAAGCACTGGGATTACAGGCATGAGCCACCTCACCCAGCCTGGGCTGGAGCGTTTGCAAGGGTCAGTCCACTCTTGATTCATGTTTGTCCTTCTAGACTTTTGACTAGGAGCTTAGAAGATTTGTCTCCGCAGTTGAGGAAGACAGAAAGAGAGTCAAGTTGGCCCCTCCATGTTTTGAATTTAGATCCTTAGCCTCCTGCCCCCATGCAGAGTCACAAATAGCAAATATCTTTAAAAATTTTTTCAAAATGG
Organism: Sapajus apella; assembly: GCF_009761245.1. Taxonomy (NCBI): domain Eukaryota; kingdom Metazoa; phylum Chordata; class Mammalia; order Primates; family Cebidae; genus Sapajus; species Sapajus apella. Next base: position 4,959,200 of record NW_022437054.1, read on the forward strand.
AGTCTTGCTCTGTTGCTCAGGCTGGAGTGCAGTGACACAGAGATTGCTCACTGCAATCTCTGCCTTCCAGGTGGTTCAAGAGATTCTTGTGCCTCAGCCTCTGAGTAGCTGGGATTACAGCTCGCTAAATTTTGTACTATTTGGGATTATGCCTGGCTAATTTTTGTATTTCTAGTAGGGATAGCGTTTTGCTATATTGGCCAGGCTGGTCTCAAACTCCTGACCTCAAGTGACCCACCCACCTTGGCCTTCCAAAGTGCTGGGATTACAGGTGCAAGCCACTACACCTGTCCCCAAAATGGCAAACATCTTGAGGGTAAACAACAAATATCTTGTGGAAAGCCCTTCCCTCTAGCAGGACATTGTCCCCTAAGATCTATAGGAGATTTAAGCCTTTAAAAGCCTCATCCAGTTCCCCAGCCTTCAGCATGACCCCACCTGAAATAGCACTCCAGCAAATGCCCCATGGAGGAACGCCAGACAGACATTTGGGGCTTCTGTAAGTTTCCAGTTTGTCATGCCAACCCCACGTGACCACCAAAAGCTCTGCTAGTTTTTCTTCCCTCTAGATGACGCCTTTTCCCTGGGGAAAGCCCAGCTCTTAGCCCATGCCTAGAACTGGCAAATGTCTCCAGAAAAACAGGCAGGATGAGCAGTTTATTTAGCAATGGCTCTTTCCTCTCTGCAATTTTAGTGTTGTTGCTTCCACAGCTCTCCAGAGACTTTGAACATGATTTTTGCAATGATTTGTTTTCTCCCGCTAGCTAATACAGAGGCCTTCCATGACCTACTGCATCCTCCTCAGAAATGGAATCTTGAATCCGGACACTTCCTAATCACCTGTTGCTCTTCTCAGTCTCTTCTGCTGGGCCATCCTTTTTCTCCTGTACTCATGAGCACGTTGCTTATACTTCTTTTCTCTATCCTCCCTCTCAGAGCTAAGTGATCTCATTCAGTTTCATGGTTTTAAGTACGAAGTGTACATAGACGATTCTCACATTTCTACCTGTAGCCCTCACCTCTTCTGTGACCTCCAGATTTTAAGGTCTAACTGCATTCTTTGTATTCGAAATTGGATGCTTACGAGACAAATTTAACATGGCTAAAACATATCTACTTATTCCCCCCAAAATCAATTCCTTCCTTTTTTTCTGAGACGGAGTCTCAAACTGTCGCCCAGGCTGCAGTGCAATGGCGCGATCTCAGCTCACTGCAATCTTTGCCTCCTGGCCTCCCGAGTAGCTGGGACTACAGGTGTGCGCCACCACGCCCAGCTAGTAGAGATAGGGTTTCACCATGTTGGCCAGGATGGTCTCAATCTCCTGACCTCATGATCCGCCCACCTTGGCCTCCCAAAGTGCTGTGATTACAGGTGTGAGCTACCGCTCCCAGCCTATTCCTTTCTTACTAAAAAGACAACACTAGCCACTCCGTTTTAGCCACAGTTTTTGGCATCTTTTCCTCTCTTTCCCTCGCAATCCATGTCCAATCTATTAGTAAGTCTTCTCAGCTCTGTCTCCAAATATATGCTGAATCTGACCAGTTCTCACAAATTCCATTGCTAAAATCCTGGTCTCAATTGCATTCACCTCACACTCAGGCTACTGCTAGTAGTTTCCACTCTTCTCTTCCATCCCACGCCCACTTCATCGTCATGGTGACCAGTGTGATGACTGGTTTCTAAAGGTTAAATGAAAGCACTTCACTCACCTCCCTTGCATGAAACCTTCTAGCGGCTGTTCTATGATAACTAGAGTAAGATCACTGTCTTTATAAGGCTCTCTATGGTCTAAACCCTACCTTTGGATCTCATCTCTTTTCCCTTTCCTGCCTAAAGAGCACACCACCCACATTGCTGGACCCCAAACTCTCGCTCATTGTCACGGTAGCCCAATGACACTCTGACACATCCACATCACTCATTTTTCAGTGTGTGGTACTTGCTGCTCCTTCTGCCCAGAGCACTGCCTTCTCCTCACCATTCTAGTGTTAATACCAAGGCCACCTCTTAGACCTCCTCCTCCATAATCACTACCTATTGCATTACTCCATTTTGTTCTCTTGACTGTAATTAACAATTACCTAGAGTCCTTTAAAAATATATTTTCTGGGCTGGGCGCAGTGGCTCACCCCTGTAATCCCAGCACTTTGGGAGGCCGAGGTGGGCGGAGTTTGAGATCAGCCTGGCCAACACGGTGAAACCCTGTCTCTACAAAAGATACAAAAAATTAGCTAGGCGTAGTGGCACAGGCCTGTAATCCCAGCTACTCGGGAGGCTGGCAAGAGAATTTCTTGAACCCAGGAGGTGGAGGTTGCAGTGAGCCAACATTGTGCCACTGCACTCCAGCCTAGGCGACAGAGTGACTCTGTCTCAAACAAACAAAATATACTTACGTCTTCCCCACCAGATTTAAGCTCCTTGAGGGCAAGGTACAGTTCCTGTTCACTACAGTATCCCCCGCATCTTGAATGATTCTCTGCACATACTGGATGTCTAGTGTATTTGCTGGAGTCTCATCCATTAGAGCATAACCTACTTTGGGAGCAAGGAGTGTGGTCTAGTTTTGGTTTTCCTTCCCTGCATCTAACAGTAGCATGCGCACTGCAGAGACAATGGTATAATAAGATTGAAGGGTCCCTTCTCTTTAGTATAGTGTTAGAGATAAGCTACTTCTTCTGACTTCCTCATCATTGGAATTCCTCTGCAGACTCCAGACCAGCCAAACATGTTGCTAAAGAAAAATGCAGGCAGTCCTGCCCCCACCCCGCTAAGTCACAAACGGGAAAAGCAGTCTGAGTTGTTCTTGCTCTGTGCTGTTGGTGCACACCGCTGGGCTGAGGTAGAAGGGAACCTGGGAAAAGAGCACTAGGGTTATGGTTTGGTGCTTTATCTCATTACCCTTTATGCTGCTTCCAAAATTTAACTGTTTTAATAGTGTTTCTAATCCCCCAAGGCAAATCTTCCAAAGAATTTCCAGACTCCAAGCAATTTAAGTTTCAGTCTAAATTAGTTGTGCCTACGTCCACACAGCATTTTTCAAGCTGCAAGTCATAAAATCAATGTAGCGATTCCACCACTAGCACTTTGTTTGAATGAAATTACAGAAAATATTAGCATGTACTGCAATAAGGGCAAATTTTTATGATTACACGCACATATATGTACTAAGTTGTGTTATGAAATTTATTTCTTCCTGTGTGTCAATGTTTTCAAAAGGTAAAGAAGTCACTGGCCTAAAGTATTAGTTTTACATGTTTTTATTCCTTAAAAGAAAAAAACAACTTAAATGCATACTTACAGAATAGAATACACTTATTTAAAGTTTTGACAGTAAAAAAAAAAAAAAGGTTATTTAATCCAAAGTTTAACATGAGGCTGATCTCATAAGGCAATTTCTTTCCTTTAATAAATATCATATTAAAATGAGTATTATTCTGGAAGCAAATCATCCCCTAATTCTTCATCAGCAAAATCATCCTCATCGATTCTTTTTTTGGCTGCGGTTTTTGGTCTTTCTACTTGAGGGCCAAGTGGGTCCACATACGAGGCATCTAGGTTTCAAAAGAGATTGTCATGTTAGCATTATGTAAACAAACAAAACAATTTGAAACCAATCAGGCTCATAATCAAAATGAATAACTCAGAGTGAACAGAAATGGTCTCCCAAGTCATTTAAATTTTATCTGTAAATATCGAATTCGTAAGAATTCCCAGCGACACCTTTTTGCCGTCTCACCAGTCTTCTTCAGACCTGCTACGCCTGGAGGAACTGGGTGGGGTGCACTTGCCTATTTCTTTGTTACTGCTACTTTCATAAGGTTCATTTGTCCCAGGTAAGGTTCTGAGTTTGGCACTTAGTCGTTCACCTTTACTACTGGCACTACAGTTCTGGCCACTATCTGAAAACACAAAAATAAAAATGCATTTGTTTAATATGTTGAGAAAACATAAAACTACATTATGCATCTTAAAGTGTAATTATTTCCCAAGAAACACGCAGGTTGTTTCATTTGGAAGCCAGCTTGTTAGGGATGTAATTCTTGTTTTCTGAAATTTGAAAGAAATCTCTTGTGGGAAATCTATAAAACAGATAAAACATCACTTAAGAGTAGTCTGTATACTTATTCTTTCAAATGTGTGTTTGGTTATAGGTTTCAATTTTATGGAAGAACTTACGAGAAAGTAAGAGATCACCCAGACTAGTATAATCTAGCCAAGAACAAAGCACCTGAAGAAACAACAGAAGGGAAGTCACAAGCTCAGCATGAGTTGCATCGTCAACCTCCTATCCAGGCTGGAGAGAGGCCCTAAAACCACATCACGTGAAAAACAGCAGAGGAGGCTGGGTAAGCTTAACCTAGTGGGCAGAGAACCTGGATCACACAAGCACTTTCTTCAAACATTTGAAGTATGTTCATACAGAAGAGGACTGGACTTCCCCCGTACAGCAGAATAGATTTTGGCTTGATATAATGATAAACTTAAAAAAGAATTATAGTTGCCAAATAGGCAATGGCTGCCTTAAAAAATGTAATCTGTATCAGTGAGGATTTTCAGGTAGAGCCGAACACTGACATTAGTAGGAAATGTTAGTAGTACTTTTTAACCAGAAATTGCTGTGATATTTTCTAAAGAACCACTCCTCTAGCCCCACAGTTCTCCTTTCTTCCCCTTACAATTCCTACGGTGGTGTTTTTTCTATGATGTTAGCCTCACTTTTAGTAAGAGTAGTCCGCTGATAAACACTGACCATTTCTTTTTGAATATACCTTTGTATTTTAGTTTACTGATAATGTCTCTGGGAATAAATTGGAACAAGACGGACTTTAAAATTCCCAAATTTTAAGATTGGCCAATTGACCCCCAAAAATAAGTCTTCTCTAAGGTTCCTGTCCAAAACCTTACCATTTTCCCTAGCACTGATGTTGCTGGAAGATAAAGCTCTTTAGTGTATTGAATGTGTCTACATACTTCAGCATGTTTTAAATTATTTTGTCCCTATGTTTTTGTTGTTGCTGTTAAAACAAAGTTAATTTTTTCCATGCAGAAATGTATATAAGTGTCTTTTAAACTGCCTGAGTGAGCTCAGGTCAATAAAGTTGAAAAACATTGCTCTAGGAATATTTCTTTTACTTCACTTTTTTTTCCTGAATAATGTATATCCTACCTGTCTCCAAGGAAAGTTTAAGATAACCCACCAAATATATACGCAATAACTATACAGCAATCTTTTAAAAGATGAATGAGTACATAAGAAAAGTTTGGGGGAGAAAGGGAAAATGAAGTTGGGAGGGAGTGGTCCAAACAGGTCTTCTTGCCTCAGGGTTTGCAGTCAGTGAAGGGCAAGGGCAGGAACAGTTCTATGACTCATGGGTGCATAAGATGTGACAACCAATTTCTCCACAAAAATGTAGGTGTTCCCATTAGAGAGAGAAGACAGAAATGCCTCACAGAGCTGCTCACTGAGGAATACTGTGGAATGTCAGAAACACACCCTCATTTTAGTAACTACAATATTATTTAACTTTTCATATAGATGTAAATTACCAAAATAACCTGATAGCTCCCTCAGGCACCCCAAGCCCTTCTGAAATCCAAATGTACAATTCCTATCCTAAAAGATTCAAATTTTGTGGAAAAAGCAAACCTTTAAAAAATAAAACTTGGCAAACTTGGCTGGGGAGAGCGGCATGTACCTATTGTCCCAGTTGCTTGTGGGGATGAGGTGGGAGGATTACTTGAGCCCAGGAGTTCAATGCAGCAATGAGCTACCACAGCACCACTGCACTCAGCCTGGGTGACACAGTGAGACCTGTCTCTAAAATAAAAAGATAAAAATAAACAAATAATAAATAAAATAAAACCTGACTTCATTTGAAAAATTTCAGTTGTCCAATTGAAAAACTATAAATGCAATTTTTAAAAGTTTCATTATAAAGACTAGTGTGGGTAATACTGTGAATACTGTGGTTTCATCATTTTCAACCAAGTTTCATGGAGTAATAATGCCATACATGGGCAGGTACAAATAAATCAATAAGCATTTGTAAGCCTTGGTAGGTTTTATGCTTAAATAAAATGAAACTATTTTGGAAATTATGATATGCACGTTACTACAGTAATATTACTATCTCCTGGAGGGAAGTTATATAATGAAGTCAGAAAATAAGAATTTGAAGATCAATTTATCTAAATTATTAACCAATTAAAATGCCCAAATTTTATTTATGAGAAAAATATCAGAATCATAAAATTCACTGTTAAAGGGAATCTTGAAGCTTATATATACCATAAAAAAAAATGTATAAAACAGACAGGCAAGATGGCGGAATAGGAACAGCTCCAGTGTGCAGCTCCCAGCGATATCAACACAGAAGGCAGGTGATTTCCACATTTCCAACCGCGGTACCTGGTTCATCTCACTGGGGCTGGTTGGACAGTGGGAGCAGCCCAAGGAGGGCGAGCTGAAGCAGGGTGGGGCATCACCTCCCCTGGGAAGAGTAAGGGGCTGGGGAACTGCCTCTCCTAGCCAAAGGAAGCCATTAGGGACTATTTCCTGAACTCTCATCCAGATAATGAGCTTTTCCCATGGTTTTCAAAACCGCAGACCAGGGGATTCTCTCTGGTACCTACACAACCACAGGAGCCCTGGGTTTCCAGCACAAAACTATGTGGCTGTTTGGGCAGAAACCGAGCTAGCTGCAGCAGTTTTTTTTTTTTTTTCCATACCCCAGTGGTGCCTGCAATGCCAGTGAGACAGAACCATTCACTCCCCTAGAAAGGGGCTGAAGCCAGGGAGCCAAGTGGTCTGGCTCAGCAGGTCCCACCCCCATGGCGACCAGCAAGCTAAGATCCACTGGCTTGAAATTCTTGCAGCCAGCACAGCGGTCTGAGCTCGACCTGGGTTATTTGAGCTTGGTGGGAGGAGGGGTGTCCGCCATTGCCGAGGCTCAAGTAGGTGGTTTCAACCCCACAGTGTAAGCAAAGCTGCTGGGAAATCCAAACTGGGTAGAGCCTGACACAGCTCAGCAGCTGCAGGCAGTGTCTCACTAGATGTCCTTGCTGGGCAGAGCATCTTTGAAAAAAGGCAGCAGCCCATCACAGACTTATAAATAAAGCCCCCACCTTCCTGGGACAGAACACCTGCGAATAGGGGATGGTAGTGGGTACAGCTTCAGGAGACCTAAACGTCCCTGCCTGGCAGCTCTGAAGAGAGCAGTGGATTTCTCAACAGTGTTCGAGCTCTGATAACGGACAGACCACCTCCTCAAGTGACTCCCTGACTCCTGTGTATCCTGACTGGGAGACACCTCCCAGTAGGGGCCAACAGACACCTCATACAGGAGAGATCTGGTTGGCATGTGGCAGGTAACCCTCTGGGATGAAGCCACCAGAGGAAGGAACAGGCAGCAAACCTGCAGCAAAGAAGCCTGACTGTTAGAAGGAAAACTAACAAACAGAAAGAAACAGTTTCAATATCAACAAAAAGGTGTCCACTCAGAGACCCTACCCACAGGTCACTGATCTCAAAGACCAAAGGAAGATAAATCCATGAAGATGGGAAGAAATCAGCACAAAAAAGCTGAAAACTCCAAAAAACAGAAAGCCTCTTCTTTAAGGGATCACAGCTCCTTCGGCAAGGCAGCAAAACTGGACAAAGAATGAGTCTGATGAATTGACAGAAGCAGGCTTCAGAAGGTGGGTAATAACACACTTCTCCAAGCTAAAGGAGCATGTTCTAACCCAATGCAAGGAAACTAAGAAACTTGAAAAAATGTTAGACGAAATGTTAACTAGAATAACCAGTTTAGAGAAGAAGAACATGAACTACCTGATGGAGCTGAAAAACAGCACGAGAACTTCATGAAGCATACACAAGTTTCAATAGCTGAATTGATCAAACGGAAAAAAGGATATCAGAGACCGAAGATCAACTTAATGAAATAAAGTGAGAGGACAAGATTAGAGAAAAAAGAGTGAAAAGAAATGCATAAAGCCTCCAAGAAATATGGGATTACATGAAAAGACCGTATCTACCTTTGATCGGTGTACCTGGAAGTGATGGGGAGAATAAAACCAAGTTGGAAAACACTCTTCAGTATATTATCCAGGAGACCTTCCCCAACCTAGGAAGGCAGGCCAACATTCAAATTCAGGAAATACAGAGAACACTACAAAGACACTCCTTGAGAATAGCAACCCCAAGACACATAATCGTCAGATTCACCAGGGTTGAAATGAAGGAAAAATGCTAAGGGCAGCCAGAAGAAAGGCTGGGTTACCCACAAAGGGAAGCCCAGCAGACTAACAGCGGATCTCTCAGCAGAAACCTTAAAGACAGAAGAGAGTGGTGGCCAGTATTCAATGTTCTTAAAGAAAAGAATTTTCAACCCAGAATTTCTTATCTAGCCAAACTAAGCTTCATAAGTGAGGGAGAAATAAAATCCTTTATGGACAAGCAAATGCAGAGAGATTTTGTCACCACCAGGCCTGCCCTACAAAAGCTCCTGAAGGAAGCACTAAACATAGAAAGGAACAACCAGTACCATCCACTGCAAAAACACACCAAATTGTAAAGACCATTGACCCTAGAAAGAAACTGCAGCAACTAACAGGCAAAATAACCAGCTAGCATCATAATGGCAGGATCAAATTGACACATAACAATATTAATCTTAAATGTAAATGGGCTAAATGCCTCCATAAGACACAGATAGGCAAATTGGATTAAGAGTCAAGACCCATTGGTGTGCTGTATTCAGGAGACCCATCTCATGTGCAGACTCAGAATAAAGGGATGGAGGAAGGCTCAGAATAAAGGGATGGAGGATGATTTACCAGGCAAATGGAAAGCAAAAAACAAAACAAAACAAAAAACAAAAAACAGAGGTTACAATCCTAGTTTCTGATAAGACAGCCTTTAAACCATCAAAGATCAAAAGAGACAAAGAAGGGCATTACATAATGGTAAAGGGATCAAATGCAATAAGAAGAGCTAAATATCTTAAATATATATGCACCCAGTGCAGGAGCACCCAGATTCATAAAGCAAATTCTTAGAGACCTACAAAGAGACTTAGACTCCCACACAATAATAGTAGGAGACCTTAACACCCCACTGTCAATATTAGATAGAGCAATGAAACAGAAAATTAACAAGAATATCCAGGACTTGAACTTAGCTGTGGGCCAAGTGGACCTAACAGACATCTACGGAACCCTCCACCCCAAATCAACAGAGTATACATTCTTCTCAGCACCACATCACACTTATTCTAAAATTGACCACATAATTGGAAGTAAAATACTCCTTAGCAAATGCAAAAGAATGGAAATTGTAACAGTCTCTCAGACCACAGTGCAATCAAATTAGAACTCAGGATTAAGAAACTAACTCAAAACCACATAACTACATGGAACTGAACAACCTGCTCCTAAACAACTATTGGATAAATATCAAAATGAAGACAGAAATGAAGATGTTCTTTGAAACCAGTGAGAATAAAGACACAATGTGCCAGAATCTCTGGGACACATTTAAAGCAGTGTGTAGAGGGAAATTTATAGCACTAAATGCCCAACAGAGAAAGCAGGGATGATCTAAAATTGACACCCTAATTTCACAATTAAATGAACTAAAGAAGCAAGAACAAAAAATTCAAAAACAGAAGACAAGAATTAACTACGATCAGAGCAGAACTGAAGGAGATAGAGATACAAAAACCATTAAAAAAATTAATGAATCCAAAAGCTGATTTTTTGAAAAGATCAACAAAATAGACTGCTAGCCAGGCTAATGAAGAAAAGAGAGAAGAATCAAATAGTTGCAATAAAAAATGATAAAGGCGATATCACCACCGATCCCACAGAAACACAAACTACCATCAGAGAATACTATAAACACCTCTAAGCAAATAAAACAGAAAATCTAGAAGAAATGGATAAACTGCTGGACACTTATACCCTCCCAAGACTAAACCAGGAAGAAGTCGAATCCCTGAGTAGACCAATAATAATGTCTGAAATTGAAGCAGCAGTTAACAGCCCAGCAACCAAAAAAGTCCAGGACCAGAGGGTTTCACAGCCGAATTCCACCAGAGTTACAAAGAGGAGCTGGTACCATTCCTTCTGAAACTACTCCAAACAACAGAAAAAGAGAGCTCATTATATGAGGCCAATATCATCCTGATACCAAAATGTGGCAGAGACACAACTAAAAAACAAACAAACAAACAAACAAACATTTCAGGCCAATATTCCTGATGAATATCCATGTGAAAATCCTCAATAAAATACTGGCAAACTGAATGCAACAGCACATCAAGAAGCTTATCCATCATGATCAAGTTGGCCTCATCCCTAGGATGCAAGGCTGGTTCAACATATGCAAATCAATAAATGTAATTCATCACATAAACAGAACCAAAGACAAAAACCACAGGATTATCTCAATAGATGCAGAGACAGCCTTTGACAAAATTCAACATCCCTCATCCCTTCATGCTAAAAACTCTCAATAAACTAGGTATTGATGGAACGTATCTCAAAATAATAAGAGCTATTTACGACAAACCTACAGCTAATATCATACTGAATGGGCAAAAACTGGAAGCATTCCCTTTGACAACCAGCACAAGACAAAGATGCCCTCTCTCACCACTCCTATTCAACATAGTTTTGGAAGTTCTGGTCAGGGCAATCAGGCAAGAGGAAAAAAATAAAGAATATTCAAATAGGTAAAGAGGAAGTCAAATTGACTCTATTTGCAGACCACATGATTATATATCAAGACCCCATCGTCTCAGCCCAAAATCTCCTTAAGCTGATAAGCAACTTCAGCAAAGTCTCAGGATACAAAATCAATGTGCAAAGATCACAAGCATTCCCATACACCGGTAACAGACAAACAGAAGGCCACATCATGAGTGAACTCCCATTCACAATTGCTACAAAGAGAATTAAATACCTGGGAATACAACTTACAAGGAATGTGAAGGATCTCTTCAAGGAGAACTACAAACTACTGATCAAGGATGTAAGAGAGGACACAAACGGATGGAAAAACATTCTATGCTCATGGTTAGGAAGAATCAATATTGTGAAAATGGCCATACTTCCCAAAGTAATCTATAGATTCAATGCTATCCCCATCAAGCTACCACTGACTTTCTTCACAGAATTGGAAAAAAACACATTAAATTTCATATGGAACCAAAACAGAGATAAGGATCAATGGAACAGAACAGAGGCCTCAGAAATAACACCACACATCTACAACCATCTGATCTTTGACAAACCTGACAAAAACAAGCAATGGGGAAAGGATTCCCTATTTAATAAATGATGTTAGGAAAACTGACTAGCCATATGCAGAAAGCTGAAACTGGATCCCTTCCTTACACCTTATACAAAAATTAACTCAAGATGGATTAAAGATTTAAACATAAGATTTAAAATCACCCAAACCCTAGAAGAAAATCTAGGCAATACCATTTAGGACATAGACATGGGCAAAGACTTCATGACTAAAACACCAAAAGCAATGGCAACAAAAGCCAAAATAGACAAATGGGATCTAATTAAACTAAAGAGCTCTGCACAGCAAAAGAAATTATCATCAGAGTGAACAGGCAGCCTACAGAATGGGAGAAAACTTTTGCAGTCTACCCATCTGACAAAGGGCTAATATCCAGAATCTACAAAGAACTTAAACAAATTTACAGGAAACAAACAAACAACCCCATCAAAAAGTGGAGGAAGGATAGGAACAGACAATTCTCAAAAGGAGACATTTATGCAGTCAACAAACGTGAAAAAAAGCTCATCATCGCTGGTTATTAGAGAAATGCAAATCAAAACCACATTGAGATACCATGTCATGGCAGTTAGAATGACGATCATTAAAAAGTCAAGAGACAACAGATACTGGAGAGGATGTGGAGAAATAGGAATGCTTTTACACTGTTGGTGGGAGTGTAAATTAGTTCAACCATTGTGGAAGACAGTGTGGCGATTCCTCAAGGATCTAGAACTAGAAATACCATTTGACCCAGCAATCCCATTACTGGGTATATATCCAAAGACTTATAAATCATTCTATTGTAAAGACACATGCACATGTGTATTTATTGCAGCACTGTTCACAATGGCAAAGACTTGGAACCAATCCAAATGCCCATCAATGACAGAATGGATAAAGAAAATGTGGCACATATACACCATGGAATACTGTGCAGCTATAAAAATGGATGAGTTCATGTCCTTTGCAGGGACATGGATGAAGCTGGAAACCATCATTCTCAGCAAACTAACACAAGAACAGAGAACCAAACTCTGCATGTTCTCACTCATAAGTGGGAGCTGAACAATGAGAACACATGGATACAGGGATGGGGACATCACACACAAGGGACTATTGGGGGGTGGGGGACTAGGGGAGGGATAGCATTAGGAGAAATACCAAATGTAGATGACGGGGTGATGGATGCAGCCAACCACCATGGCATGTGTATAACTATGTAACAAACCTGCATGTTTGGCACATGTACCCCAGAACTTAAGGTACAAAACAAAAAACAAAAAACAAACAAAAAACTAAGTATAGAAAGAGACAATTCCCTAAATAATACAAATGGTCAATAAGTATATTTAAAATATTTGGTCTTACATAACTTTAGAAACAAGTGAAAAAAGAGCAAGTCAAAACTCCGTATACTAAAAAAAACCTTTGTTAGAAAGCTCAAAAAGAAGCAAAATTAAATATATTGCTTACATAGATGGTGAAATTATATACAAAAAAAGGAATGGAAAATACAAAGCTAGAAGTATACAAAAGATAAAACTCACAGGTTTCTGTTCTGGGAGGAAGGAGACGAAATGAGGAAGAGCACACAGGTGGGTGCAACAGTAATGGTGGATATTCTAGATCTGCTTTATGATAGTTTCATCAATTTTTATTTTATTAAACATGCTTCACAACTTAAAAGTGCTACATGTATTCTTTTGTATGTATCAAATATTCAACAAAATTTAAAGATTCAAATAATTCTAATGTAAGACTCTAAATGTAAGACTTAGTTTTGTCTATTAAAATGGCACAATATCAGGTTAGCAAGTGAAACAAATGAACAAGCTTTCTGAGAATAAAAGATTTAATATTTTGCAGTTAGCAAGATGGCAGAAGAGGGAAGCCCTTGATTTTGTTCCCCAACAGAGATACTTATTTAAAAACACATGGCTCCAAAGCCTTTATGATAACTCCAGAAGCCAGTTAGAAATTCAGAATATCTTAAGCAAGCTTGAAGCCAAGAACAGTTGCATTAAAACACAGCTCATGATAGGGAGAAAAAGTCCACGTCAGCTTCTCTCTTGGGAAGGAAAGAGAAGAGTGGAATATGTGTCAAACATTCTGGCTTTAGGCGGAGCTGCTGGAAGGACTGGTTTCTGTGTCACCTGACTCTGAACCCTGATGGGGCACTGCATATTTTGGGTGTCTGGGGGCTGCTAAGAACAAAAGAGAGCTCAGTCTCTTGTTGTAATGCTAGACGACTACTCGTACCACAGACAGAAGCTAGTACAGCTCTCTGTGATCAGGAGGAAGTCAAGCTCATGGCTTCCCCCTTGGAAGGTAAAGAAAAGAGTGATGGCCTGGTGCCATGGCTCACGCAGGTAATCCCAGCACTTGGGGAGGCCAACACAGGCGGATTACGAGGTCAGGAGATTGAGACCATCTTGGCCAACATGGTAAAACCCCGTCTCTACTAAAAACACAAAAAACTAGCTGGGCGTGGTGTTGCGCACCTGTAGTCCCAGCTACTCTGGAGGCTGAGGCAGAAGAATTACTTGAACCCGAAAGGCGGGGGTTGCAGCGAGCCGAGATTGTGCCACTGTACTACAGTTTGGCGACAGAGCGAGACTCCATCTCAAAAAAAAAAACAAAAACACAAAAAAACAACAGAAAAAGAAAAGAGTGAAACATACATTCAATGTTCTGGCTTTTTGGGGAAGGAGGCTGCTTGAACAACTGCTTTCTGACTCATCTGACTCAGAGTGCACATGGGGAATTGGCATATATTGAATGGCTGGGGCCAGAGCTCTCTGTAGCTTGCTGCAGCACCAGGGATCCTACAGTACTACAGACAGACACCAGGGGGAGCAAGGGACTACAAGCTCCTAATAGAAAAACCAGCAAACCTCTCTAACTCGGAAATTACACATACAAGGCTAGAGAGAAGTTGCTTCCCCATAAAAGCTTTAAGAGATGCCCATAATCTTTAGCCAGGCTGACTGGTAAAGGTCATTTCTTATACAAAGCCAGTCTGTAAATACTTAGAAAGGTGGCTTTTTAAAATTTTTCAAATGCACAAATCTCAACAAATTATAATAAAGCACACGAAGAAACAGGGAAACACAGCCCAATCAAAGGAACGACAACAAGAAGAAATCTCTGGAAACCAATCCTAAAGAAATGCACATCTATAAATTACCTGACAGATAATTCAAAAAAATCTTATTCAAGAAGCTCAATGTGGTATAAGAGAATACAGACAGACAACAAAACAAAATCAGAAAAATGACAAATGAACAAAATGAGAATATCAACAAGAGCTAGAAACTCAAAAAGAGCCAGATAAATACTGGAGCTGAAGAATACAATAAATGAATTTTAAAAATTCACTTGAGAGTAACATTAGCAGACTTGATCAAGCAGAAGAAAATCCATGAACTCAAGATAGATCATTTGAAATTATTGAGTCAGCAGGACAAACAGAAAAAGCAATCAAGGAAAGACCAGCAGATTTCTCGAAAGAAACAATACAGCAAGGAGGTAGTGGGAGGATATATTCAAAGTGCTAAAGAAAAATACTGCCAACTAAAAATACTCTATCTGGCAAAACTTTTCTTCAAAAATGAAAGTGAAGTTAAGAGCTTCTTGAAAAATAGAAGCAGAGGGAGTTTACCACCACTAGATTGACCTAACCAAAATTGGTAAGTAGAGTCAAGTTGAAATAAAAGCATATGGAAATACAATGCTCTCTGGTAAAGTTAATTATGGAGACAGAAAAAGAATTTTGTAATATTTTATGGTGATGTGTAAATTACTTTTAATTAATGTACAGGATTTAAAGGACAAAAGTATAAAGATAACCATGACTATAAAATTATGTTACAATCACAAAACACACAAAGGGCTGGGCACAGAGGTTCACACCTATAATTTGGGAGCATTTTGGGAGGCCAAGGCAAGCAGACTACTTCAGGCCAGTATTTCAAGACCAGCATGGCAAAACCCCATCTCTACTAAAAATACAAAAATTAGCCAGGATGATGGGGCATGTCTGCAAATCCCAGATTCTTGGGAGGCTGAGGCACACAAATTGCTTGAACCCAGGAGACAGAGGTTAGAGGTTGCAGTGAGCCAAGATCACACCACTGCACTCCAGCCTGGGGGACAGAGCAAGTCTCTGTGAGAAGAAACACACACACACACACACAAACACACACACACACACACCCCATAAAAATATGTGAGGAGAGGCCAGGAGCAGTGGCTCATGCCTGTAGTCCCAGAACTTTGGGAGGCCAATGCAGGCGGATGACCAGGTCAAGAGGTCAAGACCAACCTGGCCAACATGGTGAAACCGCATCTCTACTAAAAATATAAAAATTAGCTGGGCATGGTGGTGTGCGCCTATAGTCTTAGTTACTCAGGAGGCTGAGGCAGGAGAATTGCTTGAACCCACAAGAGAGAGAGTCTCACTCTGTCGCCCAGGCTGGAGTGCAGTGGTGCCATCTTGGCTCACTGCAACTCCACGCCCTGGGTTCAAGTTGATTCTCCTGCCTCAGCCTCCCAAGTAGCTGGGATTACTGGTGCATGCCACCACACCCGGCTGATTTTTGTATTTTAGTGGAGATGGAGTTTCCCCATGTTGGCCAGGCTGGTCTCAAATTCCTGACCTCAGGTGATCCACCCACCTCAGCCTCCCAAAGTGCTGGGATTACGGGCATGAGCCACTGTGCCTGGCCAGCCAAAAGTACTCTTGAAAAAGAAAAAACAGAGCAGAAGGCCTCCCACTTCTTGATTTCAAACATCTACAAGCTATAGTAATCAAAACAGTATGGTACTGGCATAAAGAAAAACATATATACCAATGCGGCAGCATAGCGAGCCCAGGGGAAAGACCCCTCATGTATATGGTCAAATGATCTTTAACAAAGGCACCAAGTTTACACACTGGAGAAAAGATGGTCTCTTTAACAAGTGGTGCTAGGTAAACTGGATATCTGTATGCAAAAGAATGACATCAGATCCTTATCTTATACCATAAGCAAAAATTTAACTCAACATGCATTCAGCATTTAAATGTAAGATCTGAAACTATAAAACTCCTAGAAGAAAACATAGTGAAAAATTGACATGACATTAGATTTGGCAATGATTTTTTTTTTGGATATGGTACCAAAAGCACACATAAGAAGAGCAAACACAGGCAAATGGTCCCACGTTAAACTTAAAAACTCCTGTGCAGCAAAGGAAACAATCAACAAAGTGAATAGGCAACCTATAATATTTGCATACTATATCTCTGATAAGGGGTTAATATCCAAAATATATAAAGAATTAAAACTCAAAAACAATAAAACAATCCAAAAATTGGGATCTGAATAGACATTTCTCTGAAGATATACAAATGACCAACAGGCATATGAAAATCATATGTTCAACATCACTATTCATCAGGGAACTGCAAACCAAAACCACAGTGATGTACCACCTCATAGCAATTAGTATGAAAACACACACACACACACACACACACACACACACACCCCAAAAAACCCTAGAAAATAACAAGTGTTGGCAAAACCGTGGAAAAATTAACCTCTCATGCATCCTTAAAGATAATGTAAAATGGTGCAGCCACTATGAAAAACAATGGAGTTTCCTCAGGGGGAAAAAATAGAGGTAGCATATGATCTAGCAATCCCAGTTCTGAATATTTAGCCAAAAGAAATGAGAAGAGGATCTCAATATTTTCACATCCATATTCACTGCAGCATTATTCACAATAGCCAAGAGATGGAAGCAATCTAATTGTCCATCGATAAATGAATTTTTTATATGTGGCATATACATACAATGAAATATTATTAGCCTTTGAAAACAGGGAAATCTTGTCACACACTACAACATGGTTAAACTTTGAGGACATTATGCTAATAAGCCAGTCACAAAAAGAAAAATACTGTAAAATTCCACTTATATGAGGTATCTAATGTAAGCTAAATTCTTAGAAAGTAGAATGGTGGTTGCCAGGAGAGGAGAAAGAAGAGTGAAAAGGGAAGTTGTTCATTGGATACAGAGTTTCGATTTTCCAAAATGGAAAAATTCGAGAGCTCTGTTGCACAACAATGTGCACGTAGCTAATACTCTGTATTGTACACTTAAAAATGGGTAAGATGGTCTTAACGTGTTTTTGACTATCATAAAAAAGGATTTAAAATTTTGCATACCTTTACATTCAACAATTCTACTGTTAAAAATGTTTATTAAGACAATGTAAAAAAAATTGGCTCGACATGGTGGCTTACGACTGTAATCTCAGCACTTTGGAAGTCTGAGGGAGTGGACTACTTAAGGCAGGAGTTCTGAGACTAGCCTGGCCAACATCCGAAACTCCATCTCTACTAAAAATACAAAACTTAGCTGTGCAGGGTGGCACATGCCTGTAACCCCAGCTACTTGGGAGGCTGAGGTACAAGAATTGCTTGAACTGAGGAGGCGGAGGTTGCAGCCGAGTCAAGATCATAACACTGCACTCCAGCCTGGGCAATATGAGCAAGGCTCCATTGAAAGAAAGAAAAGGAACAGAAAAGAAAGAAAAAACAGGAAAGAAGAAAGAAAAGAAAGAAAGAAAAAGAAAGAAAGAAAGAGAGAGAGAAAGGAAAAGAAAAGGAAGGAAGGAAGGAGAGAAAAGAAAGAAAAGAAAGAA
>NW_022437054.1:4977293-4998236 GCF_009761245.1 Sapajus apella
AAAAAAAAAAAAAAAAAAAAAAGAAAATCGTAAAAATATTTGATGACAGAGGAAGATGTGCATGATATAATGTGAAATGACAAAAGCAGGGTACAAGTACATACTTAACACATATTCATCTCTGGGTATGTGCTTTTGATAACTTTAGTTTCTTCTTCTTCCTATTATTGTTATTTTATTTTATTCTGGAGATGGGATCTTGCTATGTTACCCAGGCTGGAGTGCAGTGGCTATTCGCAGAACAGTCAGTGCACTGCAGCTCTTGGCCCCATGTTCCTCCCACTTCAGCCTCACAAGTAGAGTACCCCACTGTACATGGCTCCTGTTATTTCTGTAATTTAGCTACCAATTATTTTTATCTGGCAGACTTCATTTTCTATAATAAATAGTATTCATTTTGGGGGCAGTACTTTATCTAAAAAAATTTATCTGAATCTATCAAGTCCTAGAATACAGACATCTGTATTCTCACTTTTAAAATATATTCTTTACCTGATAATTACAGTATTAGATGCAGTAGTCTCTGAAGACTGGACTCTATAGTTTCTGCTGTTGCTTACTCTTAGTGGATTGTTTCCTCATGTGTGCATACTTTTTTTTTTTTAACTGTAGGTTCTTTGGAACTTAAAGTGCATTCCTCCAAGGAAGATTTAAGTTTATTTCTTGTAGGCACCTTGTAGCCTCACCAACTCAAGTCCACTTTAAACCAAATTTTCAGCTTGGTATTCTTCAGAACACACAGATATAATATATGTTCTAGCTCCAAAACTATGTGAGTGAGGGCTTATGGTTAGGAATTATCAAAGGAGCTTGTCTTGTTTTCTACATTAGAACCAAAGTGAAAACCCATTACTTGTAGCGTGGCCTCTTTTCTAGCTGACCTACTGAGGGTATTGCCAGTGAGAAGTCCTAGCTTTATAACGGAGATTCTTTGATCTGACCTCTGCTCTGGCCTTTTTGAGGCCCCGAGCCTTATCTCTTGGTCCCCATGAGTGTCTATAATCTGAGGCTCTCCATCATGAGGGATTAGCCAGGCAAATGTCAACTCCACAACTTGCTTACTCTTTTTAAATTTTCTTTTTTTTTTTTGAGACAGAGTCTTGCTCTGTCGCCAGGTGCCAGGCTGGAGTGCAATGGCGCAATCTCAGCTCACTGTAACTTCCATCTCCCGGGTTCAAGCATTTCTCTTGCCTCAGCCTCCCGAGTAGCTGGGACTACAGGCATGTGCCACCATACCCAGCTAATTTTTGTATTTTAGTAGAGAGGGGGTTTCACCATGTTGGCCGGGATGGTCTCGATCTCTTGACCTCGTGATTCTCCTGCCTCGGCCTCCCAAAGTGCTGGGATTACAGGCGTGAGCCACCATGCCCAGACTCTTTTTAAACTTTCTAGATATTTTCGGCTTCCAAAGAATTTCCTTCTTTCCTACCAACTTGGCCATGCATTTTTAAAGTTTTTTTTTTTTTTTTTTCCATTTTCTTATTTTTTCCTCCTCCTCCTCCTCCTCTTTTTTTTTTAAACATTCAACCTACCATTTTTAGGAATGCTATACTTGGAGTCTCCCTGAATATTTAGACTATCTTACTATCAGACATAGATGTCTGCAATAATTTTATAGTCAGTAGAAACACAAAAATGTCATTTAAAAGGCTAAGTCTAACCCCTTTATTCTTCAGATGATAAAACAAGCCTAGGATAGTGAAGTGAACTGACTGTGGCAAGATCAGCACCAAAATCCAACCTTCCTGACTGCCAGCCTGGTCCTTGCCCATGAGACAAACACTGCCTCTTTAGCAAAGGACCCTGTAAAGGAATATGAGTTCTTTTTTTTTTTTTTTCCTGGTAAGAAAGTGAGTTTTAAGCCGGGTGTGGTGGCCTGAGCCTATAACTTTAGCTACTCAGGAGGCTGAGGCAGGAGGATAATTTGAGGCCAGGAGTTCAAGAAAGTGAGTTTTTTTTAACAGGCTCTATTCACAGAATAAGTAAGGATAAGAGGCTTACTACATAAACTTTGGTAAAAATTTCTCTCTAAATAAAAATGAATTGTTTCAAAGGGAAGACAGTCTTTACTAATTTAGAAAGAATATGGTTATGGGCATGAAAATAATTTATAGCAGTAATAAACTTAAGATAGAAAAAATAGCTATACAGAGAAGATGAAAAGCAATGTCCTTCGTTTTTGCTAAACAGGTTATGGCAGATATTTTTTATCATTTAAATTCAATGGTTTGTGAAACTGAGTACATAGTACATTTATATGAGTAATGAAAATAAGAAAAACGTATCATTTCTTCGTCTTTAACACCACCGATGCTATTTTAAATCCTGATGAGTGTTAATTGTGCTCCTGTTCAGTACCTTATGTTGTTCACACCCAGCAGAGGCAAAAGGAGGTGTAGCCACTGCCTTCAGGAACTTTACAGTCTGTGGGTGACTTTTACTTTAAGCATTCACTATAAATAATCATGATGTCATACCTATAACATATTTTAAAGATCCAATAAAAGCACTTGCATTTCCTGCATTTTTCTTATTTTATTGATTTCTGTATGACATTATTTTGCTTAGAGAAAAGTACAAAGGAAACCACATTGTGTGATTACTATTATTCACTGCACTCTATTGCAAATAAGATTGTCTCTCAGAAGTTACATAATCTTTGGA
This sequence comes from Sapajus apella, assembly GCF_009761245.1. Taxonomy (NCBI): domain Eukaryota; kingdom Metazoa; phylum Chordata; class Mammalia; order Primates; family Cebidae; genus Sapajus; species Sapajus apella. The sequence continues at coordinate 4,979,958 of NW_022437054.1, forward strand.
AGCTGTTATGTTAAATAATCCAAGTCTATGGAGCTCTCAATGGCAAGAGAATCCCCCTTAAATATCAGCCAAGGAAGCTCGCTGTGGGATCTCACCGTAAAGGGGGAAGAAGTGGCCTGTAATAACTGCTTTAAGGTGACACAACTGTGGAGAAAATAATTCAACTTGGAATTATTTCCAGTTGAACATTTAGTTTATTCCCAATGTTTCTACCGTAAATAATGTGATCAATATGTAAATGCTATTATTTCTTTAAAGTAAGTTACTATCAAAGGGTTTGGGCATTTTATTTATTGTATTTATTTTCTGTATTATTATTATTTTTTTCTGAGACAGAGTCTCGCTCTGTGGCCCAGGCTGGAGTGGAGTGGTGCGATCTCGGCTTACTGCAACCTACACCTCTGGGGTTCAAGTGATTCTTCTGCCTCAGCCTCCTGAGCAGCTGGGACTACAGGCGCGCGCCACCATACCTGGCTGATTTTTTGTATTTTAATAGAAACAAGGTTTCACCATGTTGGCCAGGATGGTTTCAATTTCCTGACCTTGTGATCCACCTGCCACAGCCTCCCACAGTGCTGGGATTACAGGCATGAGCCACCGTGCCCAGCCTTATTTATTATTTTTTGAGGTGGAGTCTTATACTGTCTCCTAGGCTGTAGTACAGTGGTGCAATCTGGGCTTACTGCAACCTCTGCCTCCTGGGTTCAAATGATTCTCCTGCCTCAGCCTCCCAAGTAGCTAGAGCTACAGGCATGTGCCACCACAAATGGCTAATTTTTGTATTTTTAGTAGAAACAGGGTTTCACCATGCTGGGTAGGCTGGTCTCGAACTCCTGACCTTAGTGATCTGCCTGCCTCGGCCTCCCAAAGTGCTAGGATTACAGGTGTGAGCCACCATTCCCGGCCGCGGATGTGCATTTTAAAGGCCTTGATGAATATTTCCAAACATTCCCAGCAGGATTTGCCACTTAGAACTCCCCCCAGCAGAATTTAGTTAATAAAGAGTGCTCATCTCATCTCATCCTTACTATCCTTGGGAATTACCTTTTTAAAAATTCACTGCTAATTTTATGGGTTAGTTTGCATTGTTTTAGTTATTGGTGAGGCTGTATGTGTGAGACAATAGTTCATATCCTCTCCTCTACCTCCCTGCAACTCATTTACTTCTTAAATCATTCGAGTTTGACTTTTGCCTCTAACAGTGCACTGGGACTATTTTCTTTAGGGCTATCAACACTACCTTAGTTGAAAAATTGAATGGCCCTCCGTAGCCTTCAAGACCCAATTAATCAGCATGTATGTAATCATTTTTCAACATTCCCCCTCCCTTAAGCTAGGAACTATCAACTGCCCCCTATTAGTTTCTTATTTTTTGAAAGTACTATCCAAAATGAAATTTTCTAAAATATTCTGCCCATTCCTTTGAATGTATTATGAATATAGTGGTTCTTACTCTTTCAAATCCTTTTTTTTTTTTTTTTTTTTTGAGATGGAGTGTCGCTCTGTCACCAGGCTGGAGTGCAGTGGCGTGATCTTGGCTCACTGCAACCTCTGCCTCCCTGATTCAAACAATTCTGCCTCAGCCTCCCAAGTAGCTGGGACTACAGGCGCACGTCACCATGCCCAGCTAATTTTTCTATTTTTTAGTACAGAAGGGGGTTCACCATGTTGGCAAGAATGATCTTGATCTCTTGATCCGCCCGACTCAGCCTCCCAAAGTGCTGGGATTACAAGTGTGAGTCATAGCGCCTGACCCTCAAATCTCTTCTTAAGTAACTCTCTTTTGGTGAGCTATAAATTGACTTCATTATCCATTAGACACTCTTTATAAGTTATTTCTGGTCTGTCTCTCTCTACTTCTAAGATGATGATATTCAATTTAGCCTCTACTCTGTGCAATCATTAAGAACTATTCTCACTCCGTAAGTGTGAGAAAGTGTTTGTTTACATCTAGAAATACTGAAGAACATCAGACAATACCTTTGGGACCTTTAGCAGGACTTTACTGTCCAATTTACTTCTAGGTGCTCTATAATCTGACTTGCAAATGGCCTATCCTCTTATTACCAGGAAACCTGTCTTCCTTTGCTCCTGTCCCTTTCCAAAGTTAAGAGGCAGCATACCACAGCTAGGGATCCAAAGTGCTCTCTTCACTGAGTGCCAACCCACAGTCCAAGAAAGTAACGACCTCATCAGCTCAGATGACATAATCCTCAGATAATTTTGTAAGGACCATTGCTTGGACCTAGCTTTACTCTGAGAATTTCAGCTCATCTTACATTGTTACAGTTGCGATTCTCAGTGTGATTTCACCCCTCACCCCCTAGGCCTACTGATCCAATTATATTATTACCCAAGAAAACCTAACTGGAATATATTAAAATTGTAAAAATGAACCCCAATAGCTACTGTATAGGCAATACTCAAGTGAGGACAGGGAGGCTGTGGAGGGACTTAGTGAAGATGTAAGCAAAGGAGGTAACATATTTTTGTTATATTTGGCAACTTAAAAACTTAACAGCATATAAGGAGGATATGGGAGGTAAAGCTGGAAGGATGTTGGTATTTACTAAGTATTTATTATGGCTAGAAAACTTGAGAAATGCTTATCTGTCCATAAAATAGCAGAAAGGTAGGAAGGGAAAGAGGGTAAAAAAAGAACTCATAAAATATGTTTGTATGTATGAACACACACACACACAGATATAAAATACACGTGTATATATTTTGCAGATAGAATATATGCATGCATATGTGTGTAAGCATATATGTGTGTATATGTGTATAAATATGTATATTTTGTAAAAGTTTCAGATTAAATTTCCTGTGCTTTTTGTAACTTGCCTCTGATGGCATTATAAAAAAGGAGTTTCACAAAATGTTTTGAATAACAGCAGCATTACTATAATAAACATTCAGCTTTCAAAACCGGTAACTTCAAGGACCAACATTTTATTTGTAAGCACTAGTATTTTTGTTTAAAAAAAACCAAAATTAAACTCTATAGTGAGACAGGGGTACACTTGGTTACATTTACCTTCATGTATGGATAAATGTGACCCTCTCATGTTAGGGTCACTGAGCCTCTCACACTCAGAGGTCACACACTGGCAGTGGTGAGAACATGGGCGCTGGCAGTGCAGTGGACACTGGTGTTCCAGGCCCTGTCCACGCACTCCCTTTGTCAGGCGGGAGTCATGGTAGCCATGCTCACCCTTGCACATGCTTGCCCTTATCAGGAGTTGCTCTAAGAGCTTTCCACAAGAGCCCATTTCCTCCTCTCAGCAACCCTTTCGGGAGGTCCTATGTTTACTCTCATTTTGCTGATGAGGTAACTGTGACAAAGAGACTTAAGTAACTTGTCCAGGTTCACATAAGATGTGGTGAGTTCAGAAATGGGGTCCATGGACATTGAATGAATACCAGCAATGAGGATTAATGACAAGGATCGAAAACTCAGGGCAACAGGCTAATAAGGGCAAGAGGAAAGGTGCATGTTCTGTTGAAGACAAAATCTCATCATAGGCTCTGTGATGTGTGTTGACATAGTAAGGTGGGTGAGCTGCAAACAACTAAGATGATTTTAAGAGAAGAAGTTCACTGATACAGACTCCTCTTGTTCAAGCTGTATACTAGGATGAAACGGCTGCAAGTAGTGCTTTGATCCAAATGATAACTCCTAGCACCACCTGTCATTATCAGAAATATTCATGGAGATTTTGGCTTAAAGCAGGGACTAGCAAACCACAGTTTGCAGGCCAAATCTGGCCCGCCCTGTTTTTGTCTATCCAGCAAGCTAATGATTTGTACATTTTTAAATGGTTAGGAAGAAAAGCAAAGAATAATAATATTTTGTGACATACAAAACTTATGTAACATTAAAGCTTCAGCGTCCAAGAATTAAGTTTTATAGAATGCTATCACATTTATTCACTCATATACTGTGAACAGCTGCTTTCAATATACAACAGCAGAGTGGAATATTCTTTGGAGATGAGACTTGGCCTCCAAGCCTAAACTATTTACTATCTGTCCCTTTACAGAAAAAATCTGCACACCCCAAATTACTGAGAATTACTGTATCAGAGCACAGGGGACACACTGGCAGATTACACCAGCTGGGTATACTGGCATAGGCAAACTTCTTCTAGAACTACAACACTGCGACTACTTTGGTGCTCTGGTGCTGTTCACTATCTTCTAATACTTATTATTCATCAAGCTTCCTTCGTGGTACATATCTGCTACAAAGTGGGCTATATACTTGAGTACCCAGCAAAACTATGGTCTAGATCTATGGGGTGAAGGGACATGCAAGTTGGGAGTGAAGCTGATAGGCATGATCCTTGGAGAAGTGACAGCACCCGCCCTCCGGCCTCTTAAGACTCCCTCCCCGCATAGATGCCCACCTCTTCCTCCTGTAATTGGCTGAGCTGTGTTGGCTCTACATCTAGGCCTATGCACCTCCTCAGAACGTATGCTCCTTGTCTCGTCCTCCCTGGTGGGCACTGAGCATGACTTGTTCATTCTCTGCTTGCGATACCATCAAGGCCCAGCAGGACTGTGGAAAGGGGTTAATTAGCCACACTCAACCTTGGACTAGAATCTTAAAATGTAACTTCAGTTTGTTTTTAAATAAAACAAAACATGTTTACAATGTACTTTATAAAAGATACCATAAAGTGAATTTCTGTTCACTGAGTCTTATTCTGATTTTCAATATAAAATTATTTTCAGTCTAAAATTGATACATTTTCATTGGAAAAGTTTACACCTAAGACATAAAAATCAAACTGAAAAATGCAGCAAGCCATTAAAAATCACATAGGGAAAACCAAAAAGCACTTTAAAAATGAAAGTTTAATAACACCATACACAAAATAAGTCACAAAATGCCACTATCATGCAAAAATAGAAAATGCCATCCAAGAAGGAATTCTTGTGTCTTGAGGACAGCTACACATGAGAAGCAGATGTGTTCTGTGAATTTCCCGACCTTTAACAAAATTTGGCCAAAACAACAGGCAGAATATAGTCATTGCCCTCATCAGTTTATCTGCAGAGAATATAAATACTGTTAACTGTCAAGATTTTGAAATCAAAAGGAAGAAAGGGAGAGAAGCCTCAGAGCCTGGGTTCACTCCAACTTCACAGCCAGGGCCAGCCTTGGAGTGTGGCCTGTGCTGAGAACTGGAGAAGGGGGACGGAAAACACGATTCCTGCAGAAGTGTCAGGGTGGAATGAGCTCAGCCATGGAAAGCAGCATTCAAACTGGGATGCAGGATGAAATGAAAAAGTCTGGGATGATGTACAACTTGAGATACCAGAAAATAAGGAACGAAAAGGCAGATGATGGGGGAAAGCACCCTAGAAAGGGACTGATGAGTGTTCTCAATTTGTGCCAGAAGAACCTAGCAACAAGCAACCCTGCTTGTAAAATGCCTCGAGAGCACAGAGTTTATACTCTGGAAGTCCCTCATGTGAGAATAAAGCTTATTTGTGCACCAGAACTGACTATTTGTGTTGGACTGGGACTGGAAGAAAGAAAGGAAAATGAATTAAAAAAGAAAAAGCAGCAGTGGGAGGCCAGGACCAGAAGGGGACTCCAACAGGACAGCTTCTCTTTTCGTGCAGAGGTGTCAGATTTGGGATGGCCCTACCTCTCTTCCTTGTCAGTCCCTTCTTCCCTGACCATGGAGGAGGTCCCTGGCCAGGTGAAGCCCTCTCTGTGCTCTGATGCCTAGCACGACTGAAAGAGGGCTATGGAAAAGGTCACCAGGGAGGCTAGGCAATTCTTCCTGTCAGAGGATCTGGACCTGTGGTGGCCTGAGGCACACTGATCAATGTGATGTTTCTGAGAGGCAGCTGTCAGTCTCCCTGGGGTTACTTTCTTGGGGGTAGGACCCTGGACACTGTCTCCTGGGCTCTAGGGAAGCACTACATTTGTTTAGCAGTTTTTCGGGTATCCTATCACATCTCATTAGAAGGTCCTGAGGCAGATTTTCAAACTGATGACATCTGGGAAACTAAGGCTTAGGTTAAGAGGAGAGATTTTACAGACTTACAAATTACCAGGGAAGGTATGGAGAATTTAACATAAGGTTGTTAATGTTTAAAAGGAACTGGCTGGTTATTTTGAACTTAAGATTTTCAGAGAGAATTGCAGAATCCTTAGGGGATGGTGAATCTGGCCCTAGAATTTTAATAAATACTTAGTACTTCCTTTGTTACTCAAGACAATTATTCCGTAAAGGGACACTTATTTCCAAGAGAGCTCATATAATGTACTTCCTGGTTCCTAAGAGAAAGGATGAACAAGCAGCACTCTGCTGGTCTGGGGAGCTCTCTAGAGTTACTTTTGACTGTTGCATAATGCCTACTAGTCTGTGGACATTGGCTATTAAGAACATTTTTGGTACACATCCATGATACCTCATCTATAATTCCAAATTCCAAAGAGCTCTGAAAGCCAACTTTACAGGTGGCAATATATAAACTTCTTGGTCATAGAACTTGATTTGAGGCTATTTACAGTCTTCATTTATCCTTAGCGTGAATATTCATGTTTTATTGAATTAATAAGAACGTGTCTGAGGTACTCTCCTTGGGTAGTACACGATACACGGCGAATACATTATCTTACTTTCTAAACTCCAAAACGTTCTGAATTCCACAACACATCTTGCCCCAGGTGTTTTGGATAATGACTTGTGGGCTTATGGCTACCTCTGGCTTATGAAGAACTGCTGGGCCAGATATCGCCGACTAAATCCAACCCCAGATAGTCACACAGATCCATTAAAGTGGAGTGTGTGAGATATCTGGGGCTAGGGAACAGCAAGGAGACAGGAGTATCCATCAGGACCATGGTGGCTGAAGAGGTGGAAGTGGTTACTCTTTGATGTGACAGACTGCCTTTGTTACTCTTCAGACTTGGGCTCAATGGTGCCTTTACTGATTTCTCCAGCTCTGGGTCATGGTTCCTGAAGGTAAACAGGCCAGCACCATGAGGTTTAGCTGGAGACGCTGGATTGACTCTTGGGGGAGTCAAGCGGCCTGGCTAGAATCAGATGCCATTGATGCCTGTAACTGCCTACAAAGTTATAAACTGAATTTCAAAAGCCAGCTTACCTTTGACTGCAGTTGGGATGAAGACTCCCTGAATTTCAAAGCACAGCTCTGAATTCAAGGAGTCTTTGTCCCAACTGCAGTTTCTATCCCTAGGAAAGTTTGAAAACTCATGTACATTTCTCTACCATGGTAGCATCCACAGCAGCATTAGCAGCTTGTATGTCTTTCAAACTAGATTCTAATTTTGAGTGTGGGGATCATGTCTTATTTGTTCCCATGTCCCTGGCTCTCAGCACAGTGTACACAGTATGCATCCAATACACACTGTAAATGGATGAAAGGCCTGCCTAAGAGCTACATTTGTCTTTGTCCTGACTCCTACATCACAAACAGATACAACAGAGTGCAGCTGGACAGTTACATGGAGCTGGGTCACATATGCATGAGAGTGCTAAGTATGGATAGGAGAGCATGTAGGCCCCAATTTGACATTTATTTTTAAAATTAGCTTCCTTAGAAATTACCAAATTTCTATTAAGTTTAACTTACACTGCCTACCTGAGGTAGAAAAAGAAGGTAGATTGTTGATGGGAAGAAGGGATGGAAAACTTAATAAAATGTCTTATTATGTAACGATCTCACAAGGAGTAAAAGAATTTGAGAGATGCAAAGAACTCCAGAAATCACCAAAAGCCTATAGCATTTATGTGGTTGGTCCAAAGACATCTATATATGTTGTCATGATCAAGACTGGGACTTACACCATGTCTCCTAATTCCTAGCTTGTCACTAAGTCTATACTGAAAGTCAGACTAAAGATGTAGGGCTGTCATCATTCTATAAGACCATCCTACTTCTCATGGCACTTCCTTCAAATGGAAAATTTAAAAACGTAACACAGCAAAACCTCATCAGTATGCCCATATATGATAATCTGTCCAACCTGACAGACTGATTAATAAATGAAAAACTTGTTTAATAATCAATTAGCAAAAACAAGCATTGTTATTTAAGCACCAAAATCTGCTAGTATTCACAAATGCTCATTCACACATCAGACCGCTTACCAAATTAATTAAAGTGAGGTTTTACTGTGTATAAAACAAACAGACACATAGAACACCTTATTGTGAGATGTTTCTAGAAGCCCACATACTAGAAATGTGAAAACACAGTTTTGCAGGGAAACAGAAAACACTTACCACTGCTAGCACTTCCCTCTCTTTTGCCACGGGAGCCCCCACTGCCATCTCTGCCAGACTTTATGCGCTAGAGCAATGAGAGGACAAGTTTAAAAGAATAAATGATATTCCTTCAAAGTTGAATATAGATAAAGGTGGATTTTAAAATTAACATTACTATCTATATAACCCTTAGGACTACATACCTGAGAGTTAATTCTACAGGAAAAAAAAAGCCTGAGTTGTTTTGTAAGTGGAGGGTTCAAGGCTCTTGAGAAAACTCAGATGGCACTTTAATTCAAAAGTGCAGTGTAACCTTGGCTTACATCAACAACTCAAAACCAAACAATATTTTCTTGATGTGAACATTAAGGGCTTAAACATGACCTTTAGTTTAAGGAAAGGGTAGGTGAGGAGGGGAAGGGAATCTACAAAAGGGTCATTTCCTGTCATCAGTCCTCATCTACAGTGGTTGGACCTGAACTATTTGAGAGTTAAAAAAAAAAAAAAAGGTAACCTGAGTTTCGAAATTCAACTTATAAAATAAAAGTACGATTAAAATCTCACAAAATACCTAAATCTGTCCAACAGTTCACTTTGTTAGATGCAGACCCGCCTTCAGAGCATAAGAAGTATCTCCATGCTGTGACATTGTTAGGTTTCTTTCTATATTATATGGTTCTTTTGTGTTTTGTCTAAGTATTAGAATTTTTGTATGAACACTGGATCTGCCTCAAGTCACACTGTCAAATTTTCATACATATAATGGTTCATTTATACAGCTATAGGACGATTAGTAAACAGAGATAGATGGCTTTTCTTATTTATCATTAAATTAAAACTTCTTAACATAGGTGGATATTTTATTTAGATATTCAATAACATAAATATAATTTCATATTTAACTCAAAGGACAAATTATTTACTTCCTTAACCCTGACAACTGCCCAAATATTTATAAATTATCAGGTCATGGATAACGTTATTGCCCTTGGTTTGCTAGGAAGAAAAAACTTCTTTTCAATAATTCAACACATTTCTGTAAGATGCAATACTCTAACACTCAGGACTGCCAAATGTTACACAAACATACCCAACTTTCTTCCATTAAAAGGAAAAGAACTTCCCTTAAAACCCCATCTTTCTCCTTGCCTTCACGATGAAAGAAAATCTTAAAAAGATGTAGCAAAATAAGAATTTAAACATCCATAATCTGATTTTATTTCAAAACTTGATTTTCATCTATCCATGGACTGATCATCTCCGGCATATCAAAAAGATGTACAAATGCTGAAAATAGGGCCGGCGCAGTGGCTCACGCCTATAATCCCAGCACTTTGGGAGGCCGAGGTGGGCAGATTACCCACCTTGTCCATATGGTCAAGACCATCCTGGACAACATGGCAAAACCCCGTTTCTACTAAAAATACAAACATCAGCCAGGTGTGATGGCACACGCCTATAATCCCAGCTACTCTGGGGGCCGAGGCAGGAGAATCGCTTGAACCTCGGAGGCAGAGGTTGCAGTGAGCCGAGATTGCGCCATTGCACTCCAGCCTGGGTGACAGTGCGAGACTTCTCAAGAAAAAAAAAATGCTGAAAATATATTTATCAAGGCAAATGCCCACATAACTTGACAGTTTTTAAAACCTCATGTGAAAACTTGCACTCTGTTTAAGTGACCCGAGGTTTACAAAAGGATATGAGAAGGTAAGCACTTTCATAATCACTACATTCTTTATTGCCTGACACCTGTTCCCTGCCCTCATCCAGAATTTTCCAATCTCCTGCCTCTCATCCTTCTTTTTAATCTCTTTAAATTTCTACTTTCTGTCCAGCCTAGACTCGAGGCCTACCACATGCAGTGATGCGACAATGGAACTATGGCCCTTGCCACCTTCTTGTCTTTCTGCTTCACTCACCAAGAGACATCTAAGCCTCAGTTGGTTCAGTGACTTCCCTCTTTCCTCTCCAACTCCCAGGACACTGTGCCTGTTGGGGAAACAGTTCCATCAGCACAAAAAACGGGCCAGCCTCAGGGCTCCCCACAGCTCACTTAGGACCTCGCCTGTGCCCCATGCAGGCCACCTCACTTGTCACAGACACCACTTTCTGTCCTCATCACTTTTGGAACTGACTGTCCCACCTGCTTAGAGAATAACAGGAAAACAACATCTCCTTGGATATGCCAGCTGGCATGGACCCTGCATGAATGGGTTGGCTACTTCCTATCTGCCTGCCCTTCCTCATCTTCTTTTCAGCTATTTCCTCCTCCCTCATCTCCTCAGGAGATCCCCTGTGTGTCTCTGGTGGGGGCTGGCTCCATGTTTTCTCATTATGCTCAGGGTCACACTCCGGCTTGTCTTTTTCCTTCACCGTCCTCCTGTGCACAGAGGATGTGGTGTTCTTTTCCAAGTGAATGCCTATTTGCAGTTGAAAATCAATGAACTCCACCAGAAGGAGTCTTGTGTATTAACCACTGTAATAGCTGTAGCAAAGATTTCTCGTGGAAGTTAGAGAAGGCAACTTCAAAAGTAAAACCAAAACATTTATCAAAACCTTGGTCTGATAAGGTTCTAAGTTTAAAGAAATCTCTACGAATGTGCCTATTATGTAAGAAAAAAAAGAAATCTCAACTATCAAGACTCAGTTAACTGCACATCTCTCATACCACACAACAGAGCTTTGCTCAGTAGTGTTTTCTGTCACGATCTAAGTTCTTCCTTTGGAAATGCAAAGTAAACACCCAAGAGACAGCCGCTGGAAACGGCAATCCTACCAGGCAACAGGACAGACTCTGAGATGTCCCTTGGGTATTCCAGGGCTGGCCCAGCAGCTGGCTTTGCCCTTGAAAGTATGTGATGGACGTAAAGTGGCCTCAGTGCAGTCCAGAGGAACTGAAGAAAGCCAGGAAGGGTGTGTCACAGATGCCACATACACAAAGCTGCTGCTAAGTCAGGTGGACAGAAAGTCAGAGTGTCTATTATATTGACTGCTATGTAGGTGACTAATCTTAGTGTGGGTCATTTTAGCTGTGTGAATGGAAGTAGTCAAGGTTAGGGGCTGGGTGCAGTGGCTCACACCTGTAATCCCAGCACTTTGGCAGGCTGAGGTGGGCGGATCACAAGGTCAGGAGATTGAGACCATCCTGCCTAACAGGGTGAAGCTCTGTCTCTACTAAAAATACAAAAAATTGGCTGGGCATGGTGGCGTGCACCTGTGGTCCCAGCTACTTGGGAGGCTGAGGCAGGAGAATCACTTAAACTTGGGAGGCGGAGGTTGCAATGAGCTGAGATTGCACCATTGTACTCCAGCCTGGTGACAGAGTGAGACTCCGTCTCAAAAAATAAAAAAAATAAAAATAAAAAAAATAAAAAAAAGCGCACCTGGGAAGTGAGAAAATAAAAATCAAGTATAGATAAAGTACATTGCTCTTTGGCTGGGAGGATAAAAAATGGCGACAATGGGGCAGATGCAGAATGTGTGGGGCCAGAAGCTTATGCAGTTTGGGGGAAGCTTTTTGAGAAAGAGGATATAAAACTGTGAAAATGAAATGAATGCAAAAATAAAAATTTATTAGAAGGAGCTAATGCAAATCAGGGCCTGCAGCTTAGGCTCCCTGACTCCACAGGGAACACCCTGTGCTGTGGGCACCGCTGCTCCTCAGGGCACACTGGGCAGGGAACTCCTGCCATGACACCACACTCTCTCAGGGGCCCGAGGGTCCTGTCTCACACAGACTCATCTGACATGCGACCCACCTCAGATCTAGCACAGGCGTGGGTGCGTTTTAGGAGCACAGTAAACACCTGTTCAACACAGTGATTGAATTTACAGACAGGGCCAATTTAACATCTGTTAAACACATTCTCATCGTAAGGTATATGAAAGCTCAAGTAGGAGACATACTTTTCAGAAATATTCCCCTCAACTTTCCAGAGTTTTAACACTTCATAAAGTTCACAGAAATTCTTACCGCTTTTGAGTGGTTGTGAGGCAAGGCCTCATGGTAGATAACAGAGGAAGCATGTAAACAATGGTTGACACAAATGATTCTTACCACCTCAATGCTAAAATGTGTAGGAAACAGCCATGTAACAGAACATGGAGCACAAAGTGAGGGAAATCTGTATTTACTGACATGGGAAGTGGTCCATGTTATTTTGCAAAGTGGGTGGAAAAGGATATAAAACAGCATTTTTGTAAAAATCTCATTTCTGTTTAACAGAAAGTCCCATTAAAATATATATGTATTGATATATGTTTGTATATATTTGTAAAAATGCCTGGAAAGAGGGAATGATAACAGTGATGTCTAAGTGGTGGGAATACAAATCATTTTTATTTGAATTAAAAATTATTTATAAAAGCAATCTTCTTACATTTTTAAAAGAACATTTATTGTTTTAATAATATGGAAAAAAGATGGCATTCCTAATCTGGAAAAAAATATTATGTCATTCCCACTTTGGAAAAAAAAATAAGAAAAGGCACAGAATAGAGGAACAGAGTAGACACAAAATAACTGAACAAATTAAATGAATAAACACTGGAAGAGAGAAAATAAATATTTTTTCCCGTTAAGCCTACTCTTTATTATGAATTCACGACCATAACTCTCGCATGCTACTCTTCTGGGGACTGGAAGAACCACTATGAGCTGGTGGGTCCTACACGTCATCCAAGACAGGGCTACCCGTAGTGGGGTCTGTAAACCACTGCTGGCCCACAAACTGCCACCTGTCCTCAATGAGATGAACAGAAGGAAGAACTCAGATCGTGACTGAAAACCAAAATATTACTGGATGTTGGACCCTGCCGACATCCAAGTGCAGAATCATTTTTCCAGTAATGTCAGTGACAGACTGGCAAAAAATAATTTCACCACAGATAGTTCGAGAAGTTCAGAGCTAGAGCACTATCCTCATTTTACAGCTGATGAGAATGAGGCCCAGAAAGGTCAAACGTCCATTCCAGGTCACGGGATTGACCAATGGTCATGTCAGGAAAAAAGTACATGGTCTGTCCACTACACTACGGTTTTATGTCCTAAGAATTGGGTTTTTGTCAATGGAACAAGGAGCAGTTATTTGTTAGACAGTTAAGCGTTCTTAAGAAGATTGGCCCTGTCTGTAAATTCAAGAGAAAACAGAATTTAAAACATTCCTTGGTGGCTTCAATTCCAAAGAATCCATAAACATGGCCTTAACTTCCTGTCCTCAGACCTCTGCCCACATTTTTTTCTTTCCACCCCAAACTCCAAGTGTCCAGTTATACCCACTCTAAAACACAAGCCCCTCCGGGAACTGCTGCCTCTGAGCCCTCCTCTGGAGCAAAGACCCTCCCCTCTCAGTCCCATTGCTCTGCCTTGAGTGCCTTGGGCACCAGGGCTAACTCCCATGTCTCACTGTGTCCTCCACATACATGGCAGATTGTAATCAATGTTTTCTGAGCAAATCAACAGAGAGGCTAACACAGAGCAATGCATGAGAAAACCTGCAATCAATGGCCTTGAGGAAGTGACTGGTAATCTTACCGCAGAAAATGTAATCAACAAGCAAATAACCGCCAGTTTGTACTAAGGATATATATTCTTTTCAGTAGTTTTGTTGGCTTTTGTCAATAATACATAAATTGTACAAGACATTCTTGTAGTCATTATTACATATATGAACATTTTTTAAAAACTGTATTTTTTCGTTTGGTTAATCTTAAAACGAAATCTTTGTGGTATCTTAATACTGAATCTCTTATTTTTTTTTTTTTTTGAGATGGAGTCTTGCTCTGCTGCCCAGACACTGGAGTGCAGTGGCATGGGTATCAGCTCACTGCAACCTCTGCCTCTCCAGTAGCTGGGATTACAGGCATGTGCCACCACGCCCAGCTAATTTTGTATTTTTAGGAGAGACGGGGTTTCTTCATGTCAGACAGGCAGGTCTCAAACTCCTGATCTCAGGTGATCTGCCTGCCTTGGCCTCCCAAAGCACTGGGATTACAGGCGTGAGCCACCTCGCCTGGCAGAATCTCTCTCAAGAAATGAAACCAAAAAGGTTTTCTGCTCAACTCGATTGTATATTTATTTTCAATGCATTTTGGTAATGACTGGAAATTTGGGTATATGTACCAATGGTATATTAATTTTGAATGTCACATGCTATTTTGTCAATCTGGCCCAAATAAAGCATTTCTTGGCACTGTATCTTGATTGCTTTGGGGGGAAACTAGCAAATATTGAAACAGCATTTCTCTATTTGAAAATTTAGAAATTTGATTTAAAAACTGAATACATTTTTATCTTCAGCAATGAAAATATTCTGTATTTTGCCTATTATTTCTTTACTTTCATTTTCTTCTTAATAGTTTACCTTTATTCTCCAACCTTCTTCGGTGTTTTGGCTGTTTTTCTCTTCCTTTTTCATATTTAAAATATTCATTCCTCAAGCCCTGCTTTTCCCATTTTGCCCTATTCCAAACATAAACTCTTGCTTTGGCAGACCTCTTCGTTTGGTAATGTTTTTCATGTTCAGTAAAGTGGAAAAGCAAAACATCTTCTAAAAAAACAGCACGGCTACATAGCTTGCAGTATCCAGGGGCTGGTCCACACCACTGTGGGGGTTGCAGTGTTCAGGAATGGAGGGCTGAGAGTGAGTCTGTCTTGCCTGGCCAACAACCTAGTGCCACAATTGCTTCTTGCTGGCACTAATGAATGTACAATGTACAGAGTTTTCTTCTTACCCAAAAATGTGGATCCCCCAAGCACAAAAGGGAGATCAGGTTTCTTTTCCATAATAGTTCCAGAAAAAGAACTAATTTCTCTGAAAAATCATTTTAGATAAAACTTCTAGTTTTAACATTTTAAAACAGGAGTTAGGGGCTCAGCAAGAGAAATTACCCTGACCCACACAAACCTGAATTGGTTTATCTTCCTCTCTTAAGTTTATACAAATCTTTGTCCATTTAAAAACAATTTTAAAAATCCACCGCCTTATTTATTTTATGTCTACTTTTCACCTCTTAAATCAGCTTCTATATCCTGAGTTGGTATTTGATCAAGGTAACCCTTCAGAAGCATACAGCCTGAGTGCTTCTGAAACTTCGGCAACAATAAAAATCACCTAAAAAACTTGTTAAAGCACACACAGGTTCCATTGTTGTAGAGAAGTAATTGTCTGTCATGGTCCACAGGACTTTCCAATTAAAATTATGGCTTCAAATTAAGCTGTAAGTTATTTCATGTTGTGGAAAATTGTAATTATTTGTCTGTTAGTAGTTACCCACTAAGATAATATGAAATCCATTGCACTTCCTCTCCCTGGGAACTCACTTTTGCCAGAGTTTTATCCTCAAACTAGAGTTTTAGTTATTCTCCTATTATGTCAGAGCAGAAAAAAAATTTCAACTCTGTTTTCTTATAGAAGTTCCTAACATCACACATTTGAGCTACAGAAGGGTGACATTCTGAAAATTAGCAGATAACAGTTGTAGGCCCATATGAGATACCTGTTCTCTTATTTCTTTCATTTTTTCCAACCTCTTCAGTTTTCTGGCATATTCTTGAGCATCTTTTAATCCAAGATCTGTGCAGAGACGAACCAAGAAACGCAGACCTAAATTGTAAAATATACATTTAGGAAAGAATACAGGCACGGTCTATTTGTTAAAAGCTCCATAAATCAATGAACTCAGTCTTTTGGGACACAGGTAGGAATGATGCTTACAAATTGTGTTTTTCTCCTGAAAAATAATTACACTTTGCAATCTCTGGACCAGGGAGAACTGAATTCCTTGGAAGGGGGATTAAAGGGTCTTTCTCCATGAGTCCTATCCTCACGCTGCCAGAAACTTAGAAGGAACATGGCACAGGACAGTGCTGGGATAGAACTTAAAGGCAAATGCAACATTTGCTAATGTTCTATAGCAGTTTCATAAAGACATACAAAGAGCTGTAAGAGAGACTAGGCTAAAAAGTATAGACAGTTTATACATATAATAATCATTACTCACAAATGTTCTTATTACTGTAGTAAATTCATTTTAAAAATAAATATTACACTATGTGCAAAGTACTGGGAATATAAAAAAGATGTATTTTATAGTTGCTGGTCTTACAGTTGACATCAAATATATATAAAATAATCACAACAAAAAGTTTTGTGTTCATCATGTCTTATATACATTAACAACAACAAAATCTTCGATAACTTTATACATATGACCAGATGACATACTGTTTAGTTCTGCTTGGCACTGGGTCTTATAATGGTATTGTTCTGTATACAGTCTCCTGGAATTTGCTTTTTTGTTCAATCTTGTGTTTCTAAAATTAGCAACATTTAAAAAACATCCAGTAGATGCTAAAAAACACAATTGTTTTGTCTTTACGTTTATAAGAAAGAATGCCCTTTGCCATTTGTGGTCTAAATTACTTTAAAACGTTTTTATTATCTCATTTAAAAACAATATTTTTCCTCAATACAACTGCAGTGCAGGTCATTATAGAGAATTTGTAAAACAAAGAAAAAAATAAAAGTTACTTGTTACTTGTCCATCCAGAGACAAAACCAAACATTTTTATATATCTTTTTTTTTTCTTTTTTAGACGGAGTCTCACTCTGTCACCAGGCTAGAGTGCAGTGGCACAATCTCGGCTCAATGCAACCTCCACCTCCCAGGTTCAAGTGATTCTCCTGCCTCATCCTCCTGAGTAGCTGGGACTACAGGCACCTGCTACCATGCCCAGCTAATCTTTGTATTTTCAGTAGAGACAGGGTTTCACTAAGGATGGTCTTGTTCTCTTGACCTCGTGATCCACCCACCTTGGCCTCCCAAATGCTGGGATTACAGGCATGAGCCACTGCGCCCAGCCTATATGTCTTTTTATGTTCTTCTCAGTTACTTTATAGTGGAATTACTGAATCCGAACATTATGACTAGTTTGAGACTCCTGATATATATTACAAATCTGCCCTCCAGAGGCATTGTACTAGTTTATACTCCCAGTAGATGTGTATAAGTGTCACTGTTTTCTTTTCCATAGTTGAATGCTACTTACACAATAGGTAAGACTTGTAGCATATATTTTCCTATCAGCATCAAGATTTAAATGGTATTTTCTGACACTCTCACAAATGAGGAGGAAGGTAGCATATGCATATTTCTCATTTTTCCCCTCACCACAACTACCACTTAAATTATGTCTTATAATTATTTAGACCTAATTCTATGTTAATTTCTACTCTCACTACTTGTTCTGAAATTTTAAAATTTCCCCTTTTAGATAACTAACTGGCTAGCCATATGCAGAAGACTGAAACTGGTCCCCTTCCTTACACCATATACAAAAATCAACTCAAGATGGATTAGAGACTTAAACATAAAATCTAAAACTATAAAATCCTGGAAGATAACCTAAGAAATACCATTCCGAATAGAGAACTGGGAAAATAATTGTTGACGAAGACACCAAAGGCAATTTTAACAAAAACAAAAATTGACAAATGGGACCTAATTAAAGAGCTTTTGCACAGCCAAACAAGCAATCAATAGAGTAAACATACGACCTACAGAATGGGAGGAAATATTTGCAAATTATGTATCCAACAAAGGTTGAATATTCAGAATCATAAGGAACTTAAATTTACAAGCAAAAAACAATGCTATTAAAGAGTGGGCAAAGGACATGAACACTTTTCAAAAGAAGTCATACATGCAGCAAACAAGCATATGAAAAAATGCTCAACATCACTAATCATTACAGAAATGCAAATCAAAACTACAATGAGATGCCATCTTACACCTGTCAGAATGGCCATTACTAAAAAGTCAGAAAATAACATATGTTGTATTAAAGATAATCCACCATGATCAAGTAGGTTTCATACCAGGGATGCAAAGATAGTTTAACCTACGCAAGTCAATAAGTGTGATATGCCACATAAACAGAATTAAAATCAAAAATCACATGATCATCTTAATAGACACAGAAAAAGCATTTGACAAAATCCAGCATTGCTTTATGATTAAAACT
>NW_022437054.1:4998336-5007508 GCF_009761245.1 Sapajus apella
TGGAAATTGGTTCAACCACGTGGAAAGCAGTTTGGTGATTTCTTAAAGAACTTAGAATTACAGGCCAGGCATGGTGGCTCATGCCTGTAATCATAGCACTTTGGGAGGCTGAGGTGACAGGATCACGAGAGCTCAGGAGTTCGAGACCAACCTGGGCAACATAGTGAGACCTTGTCTCCATAAATACAAAAATAAAATAAAATAAAACCATAATTACCATTTGATTCAGCAATCTAATTACTGGGTATATATGCAAAAGAATAGAAATCATTCTGCCATAAAGACACATGCACATGTATGTTCACTGCAGCACTGTTCACAAGAGCTAAGACACAGAATCAACCATCAGTGGTAGACTGGGTAAAGAAAATATGACATACATATATATATATATATATATGCGCCATGGAATTCTCCACAGCCATAAAAAAGAACAAGATCATGTCCTCTGCAGCAACATGGATGGAGTTGGAGGCCATTATCCTAAGCGAACTACTACAGGAACAGAAAACCAAAAACTGCATGTTCGTGCTTCTAAGTGTGAGCTAAACCTCAAGTACATATGAACATAAAGAAGGAAACAACAGACAGTGACGTCTCCTTGAGGGCAGAGGGTGGGAGAATGGTGAGGATCAAAAAACTACTTATCGATTACAATGGTTATTACTTGGGTGATAAAATAATCTGTATGCCAAACCCCCATGATATGCAATTTACCTATAAAATAAACTGCACACATACCTCTGAACCTAAAAGTTTTAAAACACTTCCCTTTTTAAGCACTAAAGTTTGATTCAGCTTTCCAGTGAACTTCCAAATTAAGTTTTCAAGTCAACTCTTTATTTCCCCAAGAAGGGGAGATGAGTATGTTCTCTAAGCTCTTATATTCTGTTGTTTTATATGCAGAGGTAAAAGAATTCTTGAGACTCTGAAGATATTGTTTCACCACCTTTGGTATTTAGTGCTTGGTATTTCATGCTGCTGATAACTGCCCAGTTTTTCTTCCTTTGCAGAATAGCAGACCTTTTTTTTTCTGCTGTAGAATGTTTGCTTTTACTATGTCTTTGATTTTGTATTTTATCACAAGTGTTCTATTTTAGTCCATGGGAAAACTTACAATTCCTAGTTGTATTTCTCTTACTTCTTTTCTTTTTTTTAGAAGAAGTTTTGCTCTTGTACCCCAGGCTGGAATGAAATGGTGTGATCTCAACTCACCACAACTTCCACCACCTGGGTTCAAGTGATTCTCCTGCCTAAGCCTCCTGAGTAGCTGGAATTACAGGTGCCTGCCACCATGCCCAGCTAATTTTTGTATTTTTAGTAGAAATAGGGTTTCACCATGTTGGCCAGGCTGGTTTCGAACTCCTGACCTCAGGTGATCCACCTGCCTTGGCCTCCCAAAGTGCTGGGATTACAGGTGTGAGCCACCATGCCCGGCCTTCTCTTACTTATCTTCTGTATTTCATCTTATTCAATTTTTGTTCTTAAAATTATGGAATAAACAGTTTTCAATTACTACTATGATTTTCAGCTCTGTACTACATCCAGGTGGATTTTAATTCTGCTATATATTTTTAGTTTCACTATCATCTTTTCTTATGTATTGTCCTATTACCATGCTCCTTCTTCTGTAACATCCTGTTACCTTTTCGCCTCACCCTGTGAGTTTCTTCCTCTGAAGTAAATAGAGGTTATGTGTTCTTTGAATCTTACAGAAGGAGCCAAATATTTCTACACCGTAATAATTTTTTTGAGCTCTTCTATTTT
This sequence comes from Sapajus apella, assembly GCF_009761245.1. Taxonomy (NCBI): domain Eukaryota; kingdom Metazoa; phylum Chordata; class Mammalia; order Primates; family Cebidae; genus Sapajus; species Sapajus apella. The sequence continues at coordinate 5,000,104 of NW_022437054.1, forward strand.
TCTAGGTAATAAAAACGACTTTTTGTTTTTTTGCCAGGTGCAGTGGCTTATGCCTGTAATCCCAGCGCTTTGGGAGGCCGAGACAGATGGATCACCTGAGGTTGGGAGTTTGAGACCAGCCTGACCAACATGAAGAAAATCCTGTCTCTACTAAGAAAATACAAAATTAGCCAGGTGTGGTGGCGCATGCCTGTCATCCCAGCTACTTGGGATGCTGAGGCAGCAGAATCGCTTGAACTCGGGAGGTGAAGGTTGCAGTGAGCCAAGCTCGTGCCATTGCACTCCAGCCTGGGCAACAAGAGCAAAATTCTATCTCAAAAAAAATAAATAAATAAAATAAAATTAGCCGGGTGTGGTGGCGCGTGCCTGTAGTCCCAGCTACTCGGGTGGCTGAGGCAGGAGAATCGCTTGAAACTGGGAGACGGAGCTTTCGGTGAGCCGACATCACACGACTGCACTCCAGCTTGGTGACAGAACAAGACTTAAAACAAAAACAAAAACAATAGCCAACTATTTTTTTTAATGGCATTTTTTCATAGTTCTGTACTGACTTTCTTTCTCTTATTTGGGTTGAAATGAGGAAAGATGTATCAAGACCTTGTATTTGCCAAGAGTTAAGTGTATGGCCTGGCCTTAGTTCCTGTACTTGGTCTCTAAGGTTGTTGATTAAAAGATTCTTCTGCTTCACTAGGCTGACTTTTTGTTTTTTTGAGATGGAGTCTCACTCTGTTGCCCAGGCCTATAGTGCAGTGGCATGATCTCGGCTCCCTGCAGCCTCTTCCTCCCAGGTTCAAGCAATTCTCCTGCCTCAGCCTCCTGAGTATGGGATTACAGGCACGCGCCACCATGCCCGGCTAATTTTTGTATTTTTAGTAGAATCGGGGTTTCAACATGTTGGCCAGGCTGGTCTTGAACTCCTGACCTGATAATCCGCCCACCTCACCCTCCCAAAGTGCTGGGATTACAGGCATGAGCCATCACGCCTGGCTAGGCTGACTTTTAAATACTCTCCTGTATGAGGAAGGTTCTAGCACCTTTTAAAAGTTAACCTGGGCAGCCCCCTGGCACCAAGCAGCCTGAAAGTGCCCCAGCCCAGAAGCTAAAAGTTAACCTACCTATCCTATACTGTTATTCCTTTCCTGGCATATTTTCAGTTTTTCCTTGTCTACTAGATAATTCCCCTTAGGCAACAGAAACATTCACCTCTGCTCATTCTTTAAAAAAAAAAAAAAAGTTTTCCCCATCCTGGCAAACATGGCGAACTCCTATCTCTATTAAAAATACAAAAAAGAACCCAAAACCTAAAATGCAATAAAAAAAAAATAAAATAAAAATACAAAAAAATACAAAAAAAGAAAAAATAGGTGTGGTGGTATGCACCTATAATTCCAGGTGACTCAGGAGGCTGAGGCACAAGAATCACTTGAACCTGGGAGACAGAGGTTGCAGTGAGCTGAGATTGCACGACTGCATTCCACCCTGGGTAACAGAGCGAGACTGTCTCAAAAAAAAAAAAAAAAAAAAAAAGAGAAAGAAAAAAAAAAGTTTCCCTGGACCTTGCAGCATTCTTTAGTTGTCACACTCCCTCCTCTTTCCTGGAACTTCGAGTTCCAAGTTTTTCTTCTTTTTCCTATTTTTATAATTAATCATTTTGGCTCTATTAAATATCTTTCAAATACATCTCCCGGCATCATCCACCAACATCATCACTGCATTCTGCCTAAATTTCTGCTGTCAATTTAGGTAGAACATTTGAAAATCTAGCTGTATCTCATCCAGACTTCTACCCAGCCCTCTTGTTTTCAGCAGCAGCAGGAACAGCCAGCATACCTCCCACTTTCTGATGCCTCCAATTCCAGGGATTTCCTGGGGTTCTATGTTATGAATTCTTTGGCTTCTACTGACTTCTCCACTACCTACGTACCCTGGCAGTTCTAATCTGCTAAACTGAAAACTTTCCTAAAATTTAATAATCTCTTTGTTCTTGTGCATTTATAATTTTTTTTTTTGAGATGGAGTCTCCCTCTGTTGCCTGGGCTGGAGTGCAGTGGCGTGGACCTCTGCTTACCACAACCTCTGCCTCCCGGGTTCAAGCAATTCTTCTGCCTCAGCCTCCCGAGTAGCTGGGATTACAGGCACCCACCACTATGCCCAGGTAATTTTTTGTATTTTTAGTAGAGATGGGGTTTCACTATGTTGGGCAGGTTGGTCTCAAACTCTAGTCCTCCTGACTCGCACACCTCACCTCCCAAAGTGCTGAGGTTACAGGAGTGAGAAAATAGATGTTCAATCTGCTACATTTTCCACAATAGACTACCTTTTGAAATAGACCCTGCATCCTTCTATCTCCGCCCTTACTAATAATGCTGTCTACCTGCAGTGCCTGTTCCTGCCTTCCCTTCCTAGCAAAACCCTCCATACCCTTCAGGGCCACTTCAAATGTTACTTCCTCTGTAAAACCTAATTATGTCAATCGTCCCCTAGTTTGGGCAGTTAAGAGTTCCTCTGCATTTCCACAGTACTTTGTACATTTTTCAGTTACCTCATTTATTATCCCATATCAGTTAACTGACGATCTGTGTGAGTCCTAGGAGGCAGAAGTCAAGATGATATATCTGTTGTCACCCCAGCACATAAAAAATAGTAAAAATTTTGGAAGCAAATGGATAAAGAAACAGAAAAGTCTTAAAGCTAATAAACACTCAATTTTTTTCAAAAATATTACTGATAATATATGTAATAACAGAACATAAAAATATGTGCTGAGTGTACTGAAATAAATTTATATGCAGATGGCCCCCAATTTCTCCCTAAGTGCCTATTTAACATACTTTCTTGAGCATCAAAGAGGTAGCTCAAATATAACATATCTTAAAAAAAAAAAAAAAAAAGCTTTTGGGCCAGGCATGGTGGCTCATGCCTGTAATCCCAGCACTTTGGGAGGCTGAGGTGGGCGGATCACCTGAGGTCGGGAGTTCGAGACCAGCCTGACCAACATGGAGAAACCCCGCCTCTACTAAAAATACAAAATCAGTCAGGTGTGGTGGAGCATGCCTTTAATCCCAGCTACTTGGAAAGGCTGAGGCAGAAGAATCGCTTGAACCTGGGAGGCAGAGGTGGCGGTGAGCTGAGATCATGCCACTGCACTCCAGCCTGGGCAACAAGAGTGAAACTCCATCTCAAAAAAAAAAAAAAAAAAAAAAAAAGGTTTTAATTTTTCCCTTGAAAAGCTGCTTGTTCCCCAGTTTCCCACATCTCAGTGAATGGCAGCTCCATCCTTCCAGCTGCCCAGAGCCAGATTTGTGCGGTCACCCTTGACACTGTCTCCCTCAAGTCTCACATCTAAATGGCTAGCAAGTGCTGGCACTGATACCTCCCATACACATTCGGGACCTATCTTGTCCACCTCCACTGCTAGTCCAAGTGAATACTGTGATTTTGCATTTAGGTACTGCCCATCTCACCTTATTCTCCATACAGAGGCCAAAACAACCTTTTGATTTGAACCTCACGTACAGAAGCTTGAGTTAATCATATATTAGAACCTTTTGAAAACCTATGTCAAATCGTATTATTCTTCCACACAAAATCCTCCAATAGCTCATCACCTCACCCAAAATATAATTTGAAGACCTGACCTAAGGCCTGTGAGGATCTACAGGTCCTGGCCCACCCACTCTGCCACCTCTCTCTCTCCATCACATTGTCCGCTGTGCTTCGACCACACTGACATCCACATCTTCATGGCTTGCTTCCGTCTATTCTTTCAGGTCTCTGCCCAAATGATAGTTTAAGAGAAAGCCCTTCCATGACAACCCTGTTTAAAATAGCAGCCCTTCCCATATTCTCTATCTCTTTACCTGTTTTTCCTTTATAGCACCTATGACTACTGACATTATTTATTGTCTTTTCTCTTCACACTAGATACCAGGGATTTTGGTCTGTTTTGTTTTCTGCTACATCCACAGTGCTAGAACAACGTCTGGAACACAGTAGTCACTCCACTCCACAATAATTTGTAAATATACAAGCAATTTAAGACCATTAAAGTATTGCAAAAGTTAATAGTGTAACTTAAAATGTCACACATTACCATATAAATTGTCTTTGTATACACATTTATATTAATGATTCATAATAAGAAGATACTTTGTACTTTCTGCAAATAAAGGGTAGCTTAGGAATTTTTGTTTTTTAAGAGATGCCTAGGCTGGAGTGTAGTGGCACAATCACAGCTCACTGCAGTTTGGAACTCCTGGGCTCAAGCGATCCTTCCGTCTCAGCCACTTGAGCAGCTGGAACCATAGGTGCACACCACCATACCCTGTTATTTTTTTTTTCATATTTAGAAGAGATGAGGTCTTGCTATGTTTCCCAGGCTGGGCTTGAATTCCTGGGCTCAAGCAATCCTCCGGCCTTGGTGTCCCAAAGTGTTGAGATTACAGGCATGAGCTATGACGCACAGCCAGAAACATTTAACGTAAAGTAGAAAAATTTTTGGTGGATGTCCTCTGAAAGTTGGTATATAATCTGTAACTCTGTAGAGCAGGTCAATTTTTGGTGAAGAATATATTTTAAAACTAAATTATCCTGCTAGTTTTATCCAGAAAACTATTATTCTTAAAACAGCACATTCCATGGGTGTAAATGTTTTTTCTACAACCATAGTTAAGGTAGACTATTGATTACATTTGTTTTGAAAATTAAATAGGTCAGAGTTATCTTAGACACCCTCTATGGTGTAGACAATCATTCATTTGATTCTTAGAGTGACTTTGATACGCTAAAGAAAAAATCTTGGTCTTCCTTGAAGATATTGTCTTTTTTGGACCAGTGCAAAGGTGCTTGGTTAGTGCAGAAGTTTTCAACTGGCTGCAATTTTGCCCCCCGGGGGACACTGACAATGTCTAGAGACATTTCTAGTTTTCATATCTGGGGGTGGGAGGGCTGCTAGCTAATCTATTGGATAGAGGCCAGGGATTTTGCTAAACACTCCATAACACCCTGGATGGCCTCTTACAGTGTGGAATTTGTACAATCCCAAATGTCAGAGGTGCCAAGGCTGAGAAACTCTTTTGCTTAGCAGACTTTTGGGCTGCTTCACTTTCAAGCAAAGTTATTACTGCTATCTCTCATTTAATCTCTAAAGCACTAGTTCTCTAATGTGACTAAGATTAAGAATCACATAGAAAACCCTTTAAAAATAAATGGGGAAAAACAGATGCCTGCGTCCACTGCAAATCTAATAAAAATCTTACCAGGCAGGGCTAGAAATTTGTACTTTAAAAAAGTTCTAGGCTGGGCATGGTGGCTCACACCTGCGATCCCAGCACTTTGGGAGGCTCAAGCAGGAGAATCACTTGAAGAGTGATTTTGTTTTTAGTAGAGCCCTTGTCTCTACTAAAAACAAAAATTAGCTGAGTGTGGTGGTGTGTGCCTGTAATCCCAGCTACTAGGGAGGCTGAAGTGGGAGATTCGCTTGAACCAGGGAGGCAGAGGTTGCAGTCAGCCGAGACGGTACCACTGCACTCCAGCCTGGGCGATAAGAAGAAAACACCATCTTAAAAAAAAAAAGTTCTAGAAGTAATTCCCATGTAGCCTATTTCCTGACTCACATTTGTGAAAACTACTGTGGTTAAGTTAATGAGTCTACCTCTAATCAGCATTAGAGACCAACCTGCTCCTACACTCCTACCAAAGATCACAACTGAGCTAACTGCTGTTGAGCTTTTCTAGACAGCCAAGTGGAGAAATACATTAATGAAGGAACACGTCGTACACCTAATCCTTGGCCATCAGAAAACTTGGCTCAGAAAAGATTTCTTTTTACTAAATTGCAATGCATTGTTTTGTGTTCATTGTCACTGAAGAACAATTTTTTTTTTCTTTGAGACGGAGTCTTGCTCTGTTGGCCAGGCCAGTCTTGAATGCCTGACCTCAGGTGATCTGCCCACCTTGACCTCCCGAAGTGCTGGGATTACAGGCATGAGCAACCGCGCCTGGCCTTGAAGAACAAATTTTAACATGGTCGTTTCCGGCATGTTATTTTATTTGCTGTAGGGATGTTATTAAAGAAAGTATCTACTGTACCTTTCAACTATTCTAACTACTGTATCTCTCAATGTCTAAACAGAAGTGAATTAAGAGTTGAAGAGCTACTTCTTCTTCCCAATAAATTGTTTTATATTTCCAGATAAAGCAGTAACAATTACACAATTTTCTGTTTCCTTTGCCTGCAAGGCTGTTCAGGGACAAATTTATAGTTTAGTGAGAATATGTGGCATATGAATGTGCTTACTTCATATTTTTCTTGATTCTGAATTTGTTGTTACTGCTATAATACTTCACATTATTACTGTAAGGTGCATCAATCCACTGTGCAACAAGATAGGAAATAAGTATCTTCTACAAAGATAACCTTACGACTGAGTAAGTAACATATTAACACGTTTTAAAACCGAAGTAACATTAAAAATTATTTGTGGCTGGGCACAGTGGCTCATGCCTGTAATCCTAGCACTTCGGGAGGCCGAGGTAGATGGAGCATGAGGTCAGGAGTTTGAGACCAGCCTGGACAACATAGTGAAACCCCGTCTCTTCTAAAAATACAAAAATTAGGTGGGCATGGTGGCATGCGCCTATAGTCCCAGCTACTCAGGAGGCTGAGACAGGAGGATCACTTGAGCCCGGGAGGCAGAGGTTGTGGTGAACCACTCCACACTAGCCTGGGCAAAGAGCAAGACTCTGTCTAAAAAAAAAAAAAAAAAAAAAAAAAAAAAATTATTTACTATATTATTAATGTTCTATTCTTATAAACCCTAAAATTATTTTCTCAACCTTAAAAAGTTGTTTACTAAAATGGACAGTTAAAAATGTCTTTCCTACAAAACACCACAGGTTTACAAACATTGAAAATCAACCATAAGCTAAAATGCTTTCTTAAAATTCTATAAAACTCTGAAATACGTGTTTCCTATTAAAGAGAATTCTGTGGTATATTTAAATCCATCAACAATTAGTTCTATAAAAATATGTACTTTCAGAGTCAAATTTTCTGATCCTATAAAAATATTTAAACTATGTACCACAAATTATGGGTCAGCATTTACATATACAATTACTGTAGCAAATGTAATTATATATTAGGACATAAAATGTGAGAACCTATTACTTCAAAATTACATTATGTAATATCACTTACATTCGACATTTTCTGGAAATTTTCTGTGAGTGTCTTTGTAAGTATCTAATGCTTTTTGGTAGTTACCTGTAAAAAAACAAGAGAAAAATATAACATATTAGCAAATTATACAAACTAACGGGATTCAGAAAAATATTAATTTCTATCTGACATATGGGCTATTTAATGGTTTAATAGTAAGGTTTCTTTTTTTTTTTTTTTTTT